>NW_020539724.1:19527715-19546266 GCF_003426905.1 Ctenocephalides felis | reverse complement strand
CTGCTCCAAGTTCTTCGGGCAAAGATGAACGAAGCGCAGATCCTTCTTCACGCTGAAGAAAAAGTAAATATATTAATCTGCGTTAATTTATTATCAATAAAATTAATGTGGGATAATTGATATACAAAGAGGGTTTGTATGTGATCACCAATTCATGCCAACATCATACGCTTTGATGTTTAGCATTACATTACAACGACTTTAAAGTTCTGCATTTGTGTGATAATAATGCATTAATAAAAGACACAGTTATCAACGACTTCATATGCTATAAATGATTTAAATTAGTTGGATTTAAGAATCATAAATGATCAAAAGATAATCTTCATAGAACCATGATGCAAAGTGAGATATGGGTGTATTTGTATTAAATGGAGCATTTCATACATTTACTTGAGAGTTTATTTATCACATAAAACATTTATAGCATTTAAATAAACTAAACTGTACTACTTAACAATTTCTTTGGCTGTCAAAATAATTACTAAAATGATTTCAAAGTAAAAACTATATTTCAATAGTAGTCTTATTGAACAGTCAGTTCAATGAATTTGCAGAACAAGTGTAATAAACCTTTTTATGTCTAATAAATTGTAGCAACAATAAAATAAAATTATTATAAGGCATGTTCATCAATAGGCTTCATAATCATGCAAAACCTTGTAATAACAGGTTGTCAGTTCATGTTTTAATTTTTTTTTTTAAAATACTGACTCTTGAATATGAAATTTTATTCAGAACACAAATGCATAAGTTGCATTGCATAATTTACATTTTTCATCAAAAACACTATTCTTTATTTTCATTTAATTTGCACGAATGAATTTATAAACAATAGATTTGATTTTTCTTAATATTACTCTTTGTTTGTTTTTTTATTTATACATTTAACACAATTTTTTGATAAAGTTATCAATTTATATTGAAACTTTCGGTTTGATTTATATAATTTGTATCTTACCTTTCAAAAATAAAAATTTGCAAAACTAAGGAAATAATAATTGTTCTCAAACTTAAATAGTAAATTCATAATAGTTGTACACGGAAGTTTTTACCAAAATAGCATTCGTAAGCTTTTGATAAATGTAATAGATGCCATAAGCTACAAATAAAAAGTATACAGAATAGATTACAATTACAATTTAATGGGTATTTATATATATATATTTATATATATATATTATATAGCAAAACTTGTAGAAATTCAATCTTATGAAATTTGAATATTAATAAGAAATTCATTTTTTTCATGGCAACTCGTATCATTGTGGTTATCATTTGTTTCTTGTTGCACAAACAGTAACATCGGCAAAATATATATAATTCCATCCTTTTTAATAATATTACCCTTATTGTTAGTGAAAGAACTAATCATCTAAAAGTAACAATTAGTTCTTCATGAGAACGATAAAAAATATTAGCTATGATTTAATTTTATTTTGTTTATTAAATTCTAAGCTATTCGTAGTATTCGTTTCCAAATATCTTATTTACCTACAAATATACACAAGTATATAGTATTTGTATGTTTTCCTCAACGTCTTTTAACTGTGTAATAATAAAAGATATACCTAAATGTTATGGATAGCCAATAGGCATGATATAAACTATTTATTCAATTTATCAAAATTCACATATATAAAATGACAAACAAATTTTAAATATTTGCTTTTGTTACTATCATTTCATATCATTTTTCATTATTTCATATTCAGGTCTACACTTATATGTGATAAAAAAAAGATTTCATAAATGCAAAGAAAACGTTTATTCATATTAGAAGCTTTGTGCAAGAAGTAACTATGTTGAATAATATTATCAATTATTGAAAGAACTGAAATGAAGATAGATTTTTGAATTACCAAATGCAACATATTGCAAATTGCAATAATTAATCAAGCTTAATTTGCTGAACCAGAAGATATTCTTAAATGTAACATACTATAAGTTATTAAAATGAATATTAATTCTAATTACATAATTACAAGAAGTACATTTACACTTGCATTACAGAATTATTATCAAAAATATTATTCTTATATACATATTTTATGCTTATGGTAAAATTGTCTTAATTTTCTTGACACACAAGGTACAAGATAAATTACTACAATTATTAATTTTTTTATTATTATATAAATCTAATATAGTATAAATTGTGCTAGCTATTATGGAAAAACGTTTTCTTTCAACATATATATGTGATCATTTAAAAATAGCAAACTAAACATATACATAAATATAATAAGGATCTTGCACAATAATTTGTTTTATAAATTGGTAAATTATTTCATTTTTTCAATTTAGACATATTACAATTTTCATATATAATTCTATTAAAAATAATAAATTTTTTATAAATATGGACTGCTCATGTATCTAGTGTAATATTAATTTTTGCAAAAATTCTGCTTTTATAGAAACTTGTAATATAGTAACACTATCATGATTTTAACAGATTGTCTTTGACTTTTTGTTAGAATGAATTTAAGTGAATACATGGAACATTTGGCTTCATAAATATGACTGAGTATTTAGCATTATGGATGCAATTGAATAAATAGGAATATTTACAATAATGGGTGCTATTCTCATTAGCAATTGTATTTATTTAAAATAAAATTAGAGTAAATGAATTTGTGCAAGATCCTTATTATATATAAATATGTTACTTTTACAATTCACTTACTCACAAGTATTTATAAGTTCTCATTAATTTCATGTTTATGTAATATATTATATTTCCCATTTATTTTTCATTAGTATATATGATATATTTTTGAATTTCTATTAATTTCATATAATTTCTTTTCTTTTTCAGTTAAATAAGAAAGCGCGCGCGAACCACCGATAAACACGCATCACAAAAATTGGAAAAACACAAAAATTGGTATAAAAGATTATTTAATTAATAAATGAATAATATATATACAGAAATATATAGAGAAAAAATTTCATAAATTCTAAAAGTATTTATAATTATGAATAAATAATGAATCCATAGAAAATCATTGTAAACTTTTAGAGACGATTTTTTATGAAAATCGTTTTACAAAAAGATTTTAAAACACAAACTCATTGAATATATTAAGAAATTTTTGAAAAGTTAAATAGTCTAAAATTATAAGTAATTATTATAGTTTTTAGTGCTATGTTAAAGTTTAGGATGCATATATGTGTTTGCATTTACATAATGTGCAATATAATTATATTGCACATTGCGTACACATAGTATAAGGAACTTTAGGCGAGTCTTCTATTCTATGTAAGCGATTTTATATACATAAATAGACTTGTATATTCATACAATATGTAAAATATATTTATATATACATGTATATATATATATATATAATTATATTTTACACAAATTGTATATGTATATGAGGATATTTATGTATAACTTAACATAAACATATTATTTTAATCTAATGGAAAAATCTATTCGAAGAGCTACTTATTTTTATTTAAACTGCCAGCTATATATACATTTATATGTATTATAATACACTACCGATTATGCTGACAAGTATTTATAAGGACAGTATTTGTTTTTTTTGGTCGTTGCATTTTAAAATTACCTACTTATACATTTCTTTTATGTGTAGCTTATAACTTTACTGTAATTTTGTAAGTTTTATGTATTTTAACTCACGAAAAATGTATTGTTAAATTTTTTGTTTTGCATTTCAAATAAATATATTATAAATTTATTTTTAAAAGTATGTATATTTAATATATTTGTCTAAGCTTATAGTTTACGTACATTTGTATGAATTAGAAGTGTCTTAATATATAACAAAAATAAATTTAATATATTGCTTTGTAATTCAAGATTTTATTTGAAAAATTTAAAGATTTAAATGAGAGTAAGTAAGTACATGCACAAGCATATATACTTATATATATATATATATATATATATATATATAAACTGTGTATTTTCTATCTGTCTATTGTTTACTTGAGATGTATTTGCTTATGCATAATTTGTAAATTTCCAGCTCTAACCGCTTCGAAATCATATATGAAATGATTATCATACTACAGTGAATTATTTTTCTTTATATATTCTTATAAAAATAATAATAATTCCTAAATATAATTGCAGTTTAAATTGGTTTTCACAGTTCACTCTAAATCGATTAAAATCGATTTTGTTACTCGAGTGTGCTTTATAATCTTGAATAAAGTAAATTTTCCATTTCATGTGTGATTCCGATAGATGTTATGATTTTGGCTTAAATGTTTGATTAATGGTTGGATTTGTGCAGCTATCAATAATATAATGAAATAATTCCAATAATTAATATCAAACACATTTTGCAATACTATTAAAAAGGTTGCTTTAATATAACCTGCGCTTAGTTGTGAGTTTGAACATGTATCTATGAGCATATAATATTATTTTAATATTTTTATAAATTGAATGTTTATTTGAAAAGCAAATCAAATGCTGTTAGACGGAAGTCTGTTTTGTATGACACAAGAATTTAATGCTTCAAAGCTAAAAATATCTTTGCGATTAATTATATAGTTAAGCCATTTTAAGATTATATATTTAAATTATATTTATAATGAAATTATAGAATATCTAATAAAAGGCGCTATTAAAATGTGTTGTTTTCTTTGAACTAAAAGGAAAATCTTTAAATAAAAATAAAATGTAAGTTGTTGAAACTAGTTGTAGAAACAATTAATGAGATTAGTATTGATAAGACATTAATTCAAACATTTAAACAATTAAAGAAAGCTCAGTTGATGGAAATCTAAAATATTTCATGTTTTGATAGATGGAATTATCAGACTTAATTAACCCAAGCCAATACTATCAATTGCCTATTAATATTTCTTAATTTATCTCATTTTTAATATTTTTTTTTAAATAATATAAATGTTTACAAGGCAGTCTATTTCAGTATCACTACATTGTTCTGAATAAATAACAATGTCAATAAGAATTAAATAAATGACAATAAAAGATGAATTAAATAAAAGCATATAAATACTTCATTCACTTGGGTACTTCTTTTATCTTATCAATTTATCTTAAGAATAAAATATTATTATATGCTCATTAAAGTTTCCGCTTATGCAAATTCTATGACTACTATATAAAACAATAGTAATAATTTATAAAAAATATAGAATTAGGTTTATTGGTGGTTTGATTGTGTGTTAAAGTTAAAAATATTTCCAAGTGTTAAATGAATAAGATTGCTTTTATTTTTTTAGTTCCTTCCTTGCGCGCTCCTTCTAGCTGTTAGATATTTTTAATGTAAATGATAATTATAAATTTATAAAATTTACATTTATATATATATATATATATATATATATATATATATATATATATATATATATATTATGCAAAATTTGATATATTAAGTACCAATGGATATGTGAAGAACAATTTTAATTCAATCAATATATTATATAAACAGCAAGGTGGTATCTTATTTATAGTTTACATATATATTGTTTTATACATCATTAGATATTTATTATTTATTTACATATATACATTATTTTCATATCTCAGTCAGACAGAGGTGCCTGGTATGAGAGATTATGAAAAACAGTTTTCATATAATATTTACATTTCATTTGACTATAATATCTATTTCATTAATATAATATCTATATATAACTCTTCAGTCTTCTTTTTCTTCAATTTCCATATAGTACTTCTTTATTTTTCTTTTAAAATTATCATTATCATTGGTCATCTTAATATAGTCTGGCAATTCGTTATATATTTTGGTAGCACTCCATATGACATTTTCTCTCAAATTCTTTTTTCTATTGCGTTCAATGTGAAAATTGTTGTGTTGTCTCGTGTAGTGTTCATGTATATCTTGATTTGTGTCTATTGTTGCACTTGTTTTAATTCGGTTAAATTTCATTTTGTGTATTAGTTTGCATTTCTCTATTTTAATTATGTTATTTAGTGAATGATTATTTGTTTCTCTCTGCAAGTATTTGGTGGGTGTTAGATGTGGTAAATTATATGCTATTTTTATGGCTTTATTCATTATTCTCTGTATGTCATTTAGGTTTGCTTTAGTTGTTTGGCTCCATGTTGTTATGCCATATAAAATTATAGGTATTATTTGCGTTTTAAGAATTAGTATTTTATTTTTTTTGCCGAAAGAGTGGATCCTTTTCAATGCCCCTGTTAATGTTCCTATCTTTCTTTTTATTTTGTTTATATGGTCTGTCCATGTCAGTTTTTCATTTATTATCAGTCCTAAGTATTTTATGCTTTCCACTTCCTCTATTGCTCTATTATTTACTTCAATTTTTAGTTTAGTGTTCTCAGTATTTTTTCTATGTTTGAAATATATGTATTTTGTTTTATCTATGTTAATTGTTAGTTTATTTTCAGTTAGCCACTCGGTGTATATTTTCATGTCCGTGTTTATAATATCTTCGAGTCTTTTTTTATCCTTATCCGCATATACTATCGCTGTATCGTCTGCATATAATATGTATCTTCCCTTTAATTTTGCGTCTTTAAGGTTATTGGTGTATAATAGATACAATAAAGGTCCTAATACAGAACCTTGTGGAACTCCACAGGTTATGTTACATCCTCCACTTGTGAAATTTCCCACCTTCGTCCTTACCACTCTTTTCATGAGGAAATCTTTGATAATGCTGTAAGACAAACCCTCTACACCTAAATCTATTAGTTTATTAAGTAATATGCCATGATCTACTGTATCGAAAGCTTTTTGTAAATCAATAAAAATTGCAACTGTGTGCATATTTTCCTCAAGGTGCTGACTGATGGTATTAGTCAAATCTATTAGGGCACCTTGTGTATTTGATGAAGGGAGGAAACCATATTGATTTTTGTCAATTTTTTGAATGAGAAAATCAAGTAATCTTTTTTTTATTACTTTTTCATATATCTTGGAGAATGTGTTTGTTATTGTTATAGGTCTGTAGTTATTTGGATCTGTTTTGTTTCCTGTTTTGAAAATTGGTTTTATTGTAGCCATTTTAAGACACGATGGAAATACACCACATTCTATGTATCTATTCATTAAAACAGCAAGTAGTGGAGCTATTATATTTATTATTTTTTTAGTGATTCTTGCTGTTATCTTGTCTTCGCCAGGTGCAGCGTTATTTTTCAGATTTTCAACAATTTTTTTTATTTCTTTCTCATCTGTTAATTCAAAAATTTGGATTTTGTTTTTAGGTCTGTGTATTGATGGTTTATAGTTGCAATGATCCATTTTCTTTTGTAGTTTCATACCTATTTCAGCAAAATGTTTGTTGAGATACTCCGCAATGTCTTCCTTTTCTGTAAGAAATATATTTTTATCTTTATGCTGTATTTTTTCAATATTTTCTTTATATTCATTTTTATTTTTTCCTCCTCCTAATGTTTTATTTATTAGTTCCCATATTTTTCGAGAGTCACTTTCACATTTTTTTGTTTCTTCTGAATAGTATTGTCTTTTTGCTTTGTAGATCATATTTTTTATATCTTTTTTTATATTATTATATTTCATTTTTATGGCATTATGTTTGCTTACTTCATTTATATTGCATTTCTTTAAATTATTGTAGAATTTGTTTCTGTATTTCATTAAGTTAATAATTTCTTCTGTTATCCAGGTATCTTCTCTGGCTCTTATTGTTTCTTTGATTTTATTTTCTTTTGCTGCATCTTGTATAATTTTTATTAAATCCTCTAATTGGTCCACTATTTTAGAGTCTAACTTACAAGTTATTGTCTTTTCTAATCCTTCTAAATCTATGCTATATCTAATTATTTTATGCATTTTTGGTTTGATTCTCGGCGTATTTTGTATAAATACTGTTATCATTTTGTGATCAGATATTTCTGTGTCTTCTATTTCTATATTAATCTTCTTTTTATAATTTGATATAACATGGTCAATTATTGATTTAGTGTTTTGAGTCTTCCTTGTGGCGTATTGGCTATCTATATTATTTATTATTTTGTATCCTGATGATTCTATAATATCTTTGTAACAATTTGATATATTATTGTTTGGAATTATATCTAAATTCATATCACCTATTATTATTGTATTTTTACCGTTTTCTTCCATTTTTTTTCTATTAAATTTATCAGATCTTGTTTATTATTATTCGGAGGGTTGTAAATAACAATAAACTTTATAACAGGGTTCATATTTGTTACTTCTATTTCCAGGAGATTTATATTATTTTTATTATTATTTTCTATGACAGTACAGTTTAGTTCATTTCTTACAAATATCGCTATTCCTCCTCCTCTTTTCTTTTCTCTGCAGTTGTAAAAACCTCTAAAATTTTTTAAATTAAAGTATCCTTCTTCTTCTTGGTATATCCAAGTTTCTGTTAATATTAAAATTTGGCAATTTTCATTTTTATGCATAATTATTTCTAAGTCATCTATTTTATTTCTTAAGCTTCTTATATTGAAATACTTAATCTCTATTTTCTTGTTATTGCTATTATATTTATTCATTTTCTTGAATTTGTCCATTGTAATTCGTCGATATTCTTACCATTTTGGCTCTGTGTTGATAACATGAACATTCCGTTTCATTTGCATTATGCACCGTATTAAAATTTGATTTGTATTTTACATTGGCATTTGTGCAGTTTATGCATTTCTTAGATTTGCTCTTACAATCTCTTGTGTTATGCTCATCCGCACAGTTTGCACAGAACGTCTTGTTTTTGCATTCTACTGCCCTGTGTCCATATGCCTGACAGTTATAACATCTTTTTATGTTTAAATCTTCTATTATATGAGCTGTCCTCCATCCTAGATTTACATTATTTTCTAACAATTTTTCGTATGTTTTGCCCGATGTTTCGATATATGTAATCCAATTTTCTGTTTTTCGTGATTTCCTTTGGTATATTAGTTTAATTTGATCTGTGTTATTTATATTGTAATTATATTCTATCATTTCATTTATCAATTCTGTGCCGTCCATATATTGCCTTGGAGCATTTGTTATAACAAGTCGCGGATTTCTTTGTTTCTTTATATATATTTCGTATTCGCTTCCAATTTTTTGTATCATATGTTCTGCTAATGTTTTTGTTTCCTCAATTGTTGAGGCCTTAATTATTAACCCCCCGCTACTAATGTTGTTAATTGATCTTACTTTTGCTTTTACGTTTTTTGGATTTATGTTTTTCTCAATATAGTTTCTAGTTTCATAGCTGTTCTGTTTATTCTTTGGTTTTACAATTATTGGCGGCATATTTGGGTTTATTATGTCTTTATTTTTATAATTTTTATTATTATTATTTTCTGTGGCATTATTTTTACATATTGTAGCATAACTAGATCTTGCATCTTTAATTATTTTAATATCATTCTTTAAAGTTTTAAGCTCATTTACTATTTCTTTCAAATTACTTTCATGTGAATATCTTACCTCATTTTTTTTTGAGCATATGTCACAAAACCATTTTATATTGTTACTTGTGCTGATAACTTTATATTGTTCATTAGTAACTTTCGCACACTTTTTGTGGAACCAACCTTTGCATTCACCTTCACATCCAATAATGTTTTTTCCATTAACATCAATATTACATATACTGCAACATTTTGGATCTTCTACATCTTCCGCCATCTTATCGATCCGATATTTCGGTTTATATGTTATACAAATTAGCAATAAATTGCAAAAATCGTTTTAACGGTTTTTGACATGAAGTTTTTAATTCAAAAAAACAAAAGCATAATAATACGTATATATAAATATACTCGTACATTTCATATCTGACTGTTTGCCCAATTGGAAAGCGCATTCAATATCCCGCCTACATGTGAAGTATGACGCTTGCAGCGCCTCTATGCAAAATTGTTCCCAGTTCGTGAGGAACTAACGTTCAGTTGAATTCATATAACAGCGTATAAAGGAATCCAATAAGATTCTTAGATTCATAAAGGCGATTGCATGCAGCGCCTCTATGCAAAATCATTCCCAGTTTGTGAGGAACTAACGTCAAACGTTCATGTCAAGTTGAATCTGATCGGAATCCATGGACTACTATCCACGGATTTATATATTGTTTTTTCCATCATTCTATATGGACTAGCTGTCGTAGTTTGTATGAAAATTGTATATATAAATGTATATATTGACTTTTCCAACGTTATATATGGCCTAACTGCATGAGTCTGTATGTAAACTGGATATATAAATGTATATATTAATTTTTCCAGAATTATATATAAACTAGCTGCAGTAGTTTGTATGGGAATTGAATATATAAATGTATATATTGAAGTGTACATTATTAGACTTAAAAACTCGGTGCAGTAATAACGAAATTAGATATATAAATGTATGTAATTATTATGTATCATATATTGAATTTTATTATTATCATTAAATAATATATATTTAAAACTTTGTGATTTTGCTAATTACATATGAGTGTATTTGTAATATTTTGTAATTATGTATATTAATAAATATTTAAGTAATTTAATTTGATTTTTTTTAAACATGGATATGTAATTTATAGAATTTTTCAGGTTGCTCTTGGCAAACAATAATTAATAGTTCTATAATTAATGATTTTATTTACTTAATTACAATCAAACATAAAAATCCATTTTAATAAAGATACACATCCATTTTATTTTATATGATACTCATTAATTTATTCAAAAATTTTCTAAATTAATATTAAGTAATTTAACGTTCATATACGCGCTTTATACGCTCATATTATTCATTCATAGAATTAGTGCATTTTCATACGAATTTTGCTTCCGATCTACCAGGGTAGCAGACACATCTCAGAATATGTATGAAAGTATAATACTATTCGCGAGACCTATAGAACTCGCATACTCTTCATACAATTCATATATTTTCATACGAATTTTTCGGCCGATCTATTAGGGTAGCAGACACATTTTTCAATCAAATTTCGCTCGTATTTCACAGGGCCGTCTGCTGAAATGTAGGGGTATTATTTTTAAAATTAAAAATGCAATTTATTGTTTTGGGATATTTTATAGGTTTTGGTGTTGGGAAGGTGTTTTATTAATCATATATTATTGTATAAAATTGAAAAAGTAGTAATGTTCATAATGTAGCATGATAATTGCAAAATTTAGTTATTCGTGTGTACATATTACAGTATTTGACCTTTTGTTAACGTTTTCAAGAACGGCTGTACCGATTTTAAAATTTAAAAAGCATCGGATGTGGCTTGATGAGGACTCTCCCCGATTAGTTTTTTGCGACAATCGGTCAAGCCGTTTCTTTAAAATCAGTGGAAATAACAAACTTTTTGTCCACGTTTTAGCTAAAACCCTTGATCCGAATTCAAATATTCAAAACTTTTCGAAAGATATTTTTTGAGAATATGCTAATTAGTTTTTGGTAAAGATCGGTCGAGTCGCTTCTTTGTAATTAAATAAACAATGGGGAACAAATTTATTTTGTTATTATTAGTTAACGGTAGTGTATTTTTGAACTGAAAATACATTTGTTAGTAATACCTGAGCAAATAAAATTATTATAATCATACATTGGAATTTAAAAATAATTTATATATTTGTATAAATCATTTGGAGTTGGTTAAAATGCGGTCCTGCTTTTTTCGTGAATTGCGTCCGCAATTTGATTGGTCGGCTTCGGTTTCATGTTTTACATTCTATTATTGCTGCTGTTCGCCTGTGATTATTTGACAGCTTTAAAAACATGGCCGACAGTTGGTGTTTTGGCAGTCGATGCGAATGCTCTCGATCAAGAATATTGTTAACGTATTTGTTGAAGTTGTATAAATCCATTTCGCATTAATTATAGTGCCAGTTTATAGAAAAAGGAGAATAATGGATACGTATATTGAATATCAGAAAAAACATAATGTAAGTCTATAGAATCTTTTTTGGTGAAAAGAATATTTTATATTTATGGTTAATTCTTTAGGAAAATTACTGTTCCAAAGGAGCACTAATGCAGTACAGGATTCTAGTTGTTAAAGAAGGAATAACATACATTTATTGAAAACATTATTGATGTGTTTAATCACCTGAAGGAAATCTTGAATCAACATAATTCTGAGTTTCAAAAATGATTTTAACATAAATCTGTTGAATTAAAGAGATGGTCCTATCATGACATATAAAGTTTTAATGGAAGATAATTAAATGAACTGGTTATCTAAAATATCTAGTAAGTACTATCCAATCTGATGATCTAAATATCCAGTAAATTAATTGATTATTATTATAATCTAAGTTCAATCTAGTAAAAATTAATACTATCTAGTGTTGCAGATGTCTTGTACATTGTCACGAGCCATACACGTTATTCCCGGGCAAGGGGTTAACAGTATTCCCGGAAATATAAAGCAATTTGGAAATTAGGATTGATTAATAGGAGATCACAGGTTGGAGTAAGTTGTGCAATGTTTTATATACTATGGTATAGTATATATATTATAGTATGTTGTCCCGTGTTATTATAAAATAACTTATTGCTTGTTGAGTACTGTTTTAGTGAGATTTGTTATTCACACAGAAACTTAAATATCCAACAACTTGTTTTGTTTAAAACAAATTTTTATTCAACAGTAAGTTCAATCTAGTAAAAATTAATACTATCTAGTGTTGCAGATGCCTATATAATATTATTTAAAATGCTTTTTCTTGAAATAAATCTATATTCTTTTCACAGGGGTTATAACTTGTAGAAAACAAGAAATATCAAGAAATGAAATCAAATTGTCTAGAAGCATACCATTTCATTCTATTCAACCCTTTAACCGGGAAATTAATCTAGCTTGGACAGTGCCAAAAGAGATCATTTAAATTGCAATGCGCAAACAATATTCTTGCAATTGGTAACATGCATAGCTTGTTATTGCCCGAGATGGCACTTGTACATCAGCACGAGCCACACATGTTATTCCCGGGCAAGGGGTTAACAGTATTCCCAGAAATATAAAGTAATTTGGAAATCAGGATTGATTAATAGATCACAGATTGGAGTAAGTTTAGCAATATTTTATATACTATTATAGAATGTTGTCCCAATTATTATAGAAATAATTTATTGTTTGTTGAGTACTGTTTTAGTGAGATTTGTTATTCACATAAAAATCTAAATATCCAACAATGATTCAAATTATATTTTGCAATGAATTAACTAATTTTTGCTAATATATTAAACTTCTGTATTAATCACATACAACCATCAATATTCTTTGAATGAAGTGAGTTAAAAAATATTAAGAATTTTTTATTGTTTATTTAGCAAAATGCAAATTTGTGGAAATGTACTTTTTGCTCCAAATAATGTAAGAATATATAAAGTATACAATGGAATAGTTATGCAGAACATAGGAACAAACTAAATGTTACAGAAAGCAATCCAAATTGAGATTTATATTTTTGAATCCCCTTCTGATGTAGATGAATATTTTAAGCACATCAACTTCAACTCGCATGGATTGTATAGGTAAATTTGGAATGATTATTTTAAGTGTTTGATTCAATATAAGTTTATATGAATAATGTTGCTAAACAATGCTACAGGGATTGCGCTACACATTGAGCAAGAGAACAAAATATAAATTTAAATAATATAAAGAATAAATATTAGTCTCTGGTAACATCAGTTTGCAATATTGTTTAATACTGATGTTTTAGTAGGATTTATTTTAATCACATTAAATATCAAACATATTGAATACAAGAAAAAATATAACCGGCTGAAGCGGTTTATGAAAGACAATTACATCGCCTTTATTGTAAGTCTATAGATTCATTTTTGGCAAAATATTTTGTAATAATGATTAATTCTTTAGGAAAATGCTGCTCCAAAAGGAGATCAAGATCATATTTATTGAAATCATGAATCAATTATATTCTGAATTTCAAAAGTGAACTGAACATAAATCTCTTGAATTAAGAGATGATCCTAATGAGAGATAATTAAATGATCTGATTATCGAAAAAGTAGAATGGATACAATCTCAAGAAATATTTTTATCTGATACTGAATCATTGATCTATTCGACCATGAAGGAAATCTTGAATTAATATCATTCTCAATTTCATAATGTTTTGAACATAATGCGGTTAAATTAAGAGATGATCCTATTTTGGCAGTAAGTGATATAAAAAAATTTTAATATCAAAATGATGATTTAGTTTTGAAATATCTCAAATATCTTTCAATTATAGGAATCACATTAAACTTTTATCGGAGAGTTTTCAAAGATGCTGCTATTTCTGGATTAACAGGCTAATGATTCTGGCATTTGCTGATTATCAAATCCTACACTTAATACATCTTACGCTTAATAAATATAATGAGCTCGCAAAATGTCAGAATTACAATTGCAAAATTGAAGTAAGTTTAACTTTTCTAATCTTTTAAATCATTTTTAATAACTGTAATATATATTATATATATATATATCATATATATATATATATATATATATATATATATAAATATAAACAATTTCTCTTTAGTAAAACCACCTATAAAAGATATTATGCTCATAATTATTTCTACACAAAAAAATGGCATGAATATTATGTATAACAGATGAATTGTTAGGTCATCTTGTAACTTATTAATTATTCTTAAAGGTGAAATATCTTTATTATAATATAATTACATATAAATGACTTTACTAAATCGAAAAAGTGTTTTAATTGTAATTTTACTTAAATATTACTAGTCATATTGATATAATATTCGTTCACATCAAATATTCTATATAAACTTTATATGGAATTGAATCAAATTTGTAATGCTATTTTATATAAATTACTTGACTTAATATGTTTTAAATACATTTTAACCAACAGCTTAATTGTTGATTGCTGCCTAAAAATATATTTTATACTTATTTTGATAAATATACTTTAAGGCAAATTAAAATTGTCTGTGCCAGCAATAATATTGCTCAATTATTTCTATTACAGAAAGTTCCAAGAATCCAGATCGATCTATCTAGCTTTTTCCGGTCTGCAATAGACAATCCTGAGTATGTTCTGAGTTCAGTATCTTACAGTGAACCACTTGCAACATAGACTTTAGGAATGGGTCTTTTACAGTTTCACATAGACCTTATGCACACTTTGATTGCTTACAGAAGCATCTATTGATGAAATTGATTTGAAACAATCTGTCGACATCTGGACATGAATATTATAATAAAGTAACAAGTTGTCTTTGTACCTTAAGAAGAAGTGAGGTGACAGTCTAATCGTTAAAGACTAGTTGTAGTCATATATATATATATATATATATATATATATATATATATATATATATATATATATATCTATATGACATTGCATTATAATGCTCTTTATATTGTCTTCTTCTTTTTTTTTATTTATTTTTTTTTTTTTATTTATATACATCATTTTCATATCTCAGACAGACAGAGTACCTGGTATGAAGATTATGAAAACAGTTACCTTTTATATATACATTTCATTTGATTATTTCATTAATATAGTATCTATTATAATTACAATATTTTTATATAACTCTTCAGTCTTCTTTGTCTTCAATTTCCTTATATTTCATTATATATTTTATTGGCGTTCCATATGACATTTCCTCTAAATTTATTCTTTTCTATTGTGTTCAATGTGAAAATTGTTTGTTGTCTAGTGTAGTGTTCGTGTATATCTTGATTTGTGTCTATTGTTGTACTTGTGTTATCAGATACATGTCTTATCAAATAAAGTTAAATATTTCTTGTAAATATTTTTTGTAATTTTTTTACAAACTGTTTGGAACTGTTTACAACAGGCATTTTTATACAACTTATGGTATTCAATATATTACAAGAGTATTATTGAGATTCAAAAGGTTAATAATAATAAGAGAGTCATTATGTGCTGGCAATTAAAATTGTACATACAATTTCAATAGTAACTCAATTATTTCTAAAACTTAGAATATGTGTGTGTTTAACAAGTTTGATTTTTGAGGTGGTTTAAAAATTTGAGCCTGTATAATATTAGTTATAAATATTTATATATTTCTGTTAGATACTGATCTTACTTACGGTTATTAGTTTTTATTTAGTACATAACTTACACTTTTATCGAAGGTATGACAAATGTATTCAAATTGCTATTTTCCAAGTTAAGAACGAAATAAAATTATAACAATATATTCATTAGTCGCATAAAATGTTGATAATAGCAATAATAATTTCAAATTTGGCGCCTGACTTGCCTGCTGAAGTTGCAGCGACACAGTCTTACCATTAGCAGTGAAGTTTGCATACTTACAACAGTCGCAGCATGTCCTGCGTCAAAATGGCATTTCAAACAATTTCATTTCGTTTATGTCGTCAAACAGAGACATTTCCATACGCGTGAATGAATAAATAAATAACCAATGAATCAATGAACATTTATGTAGAAAAACAAGCTGTTGGTTGTTTTAGTGTTTAATGTTAAGTAGGACTTTTAAAACCGCCGAACCGCCAAAGACTTTGTGTCATGTGCTTTGTGGTTTTGATTTAATAGTGACAGTTTAATGTTGACAACATAGTGTTGAAGAAATCTTAGAATATATCTATTAATGCCAAATAAAATTAAAGTGTGCAGTGAATTTTAAGGTCCCTACGTTTTTGTGTTCCTGCTTTAAATGTGTGCGTAGTTTTTGATCAAACTTCAAAATGGCAAAAATCTGAATTGGATCGCAAAGTATCAGCAGATGAATTGTAAGTACGACACATATGATTATTTATCTAAATATTATGATTTATAGATTCATAAATTTGAGTCCCTGATGGTTTATTATTCCCATTATCATTTTATTACCATCACTTTTTTATTTAGAAACTGCTGCTTCCATGTACCCAGATCCTGTCCTTTGGCTTTAAGTTTGGCTCTGTATTGTTTCTTTTCAATGATTAGGATATGTTAATATATGTGATTTTTTTTTATTTAAAACTGAAACTAATCTCATACACACTATTTATTCTTTAGCAAACTTATATTATATTATATTCTCATTTTGAACAAACATTTTTTAAAATGTGTTTTATACAATTTAAATACACTTCAACAAGAATATACATGAAGAAGATATTGAAAAACATTTTAAAACACGATAGCATAACATTTTTGATGAGAGATGAGAGCGATTTAGAGAATTTCCACCAAAAATTTAAAAAGATTTTTTACAACAACAAATAACTTTATAATTAATTTAATGCAACATTTTTGCAATTAGAACTTCTTAACTATTTTAAGGAGTTCGTGTCTAGATGATTGTTGGCGGTAGATGTCCAAATATATGTTTTTAATTCTGAAACAAAAATTGTTGATATAAATTTATATATGGGGACAGAAATTATTACAATCAAATTAACCTTCATCAATCCACAAGAGTTTTTGTGAATTTGTTTCCCAAGAATGATGCTTGAATAAAACACTCATTTTCATATTCATTAATAATTTATCCACATGATGCTCTTAAATGCTTCACAAAGTTCTCTCAAATTCCAAATGTTCTTGCTTATGTATTCAATTTTGAATTAGGATTTGCCAGAATTCTGCATTAAGAACATTTTAGATTTGAACAGTATCCTGTAAAAAAAAGTTAGAATCTCGACCAAATAAACAAAAAACAAAATTCAATAATGTCAATATAAAAACTTGACGCAAATTCAGTTTTTAAAATCCCAGTATTTGTTTCAAATTTTACATACCATAATCTCTCAAACAGGTACATCTGTCTGACTGGGATATGAAAATAATATATAAATAAATAAATAAATAGCAAAAAAACATGCGAATTGCTAGAACTTTCCGTAACAATTTTTTTTTAAAAAAAAGATTAACATTTTTGAAAGAAAATTGCTCTGAAAAAATTAGATTTTTGAGAAACTATTCATTTTTGACAAAAATTTACTTTTTGTAAAAAAAAAGACTTTTTGAAGAAAAATTAATTTTGAAATATTTTGGAAATTCTAAACTTTTTTTCAAAGCAATCGTACTGCTTTAACTGCATAGAGACGAAATATCAAAGCGCGTAAGCGCCGCGTTGCCGTCTAACGGATAAACATTGGCGGAACCCATAAGAATGTAAACAAAATTTATACTTATTGTTAAAATCTCTATAAAAATCTGATAATTTGATGTGCATATGTCTAATGATCATTTTTGACCAGATGGCATTTTTTTTTTACTTTTTTTTACTAGATCTCCAAACCGCTAGACCTGCCTTCATGAATCATTGATCATTTCTTCTTCTTGTTAATGCAAGTAAAATGTTTTTTGAATTATTCAAATCGGACGCGCTCCATTCTCTTACTATGAGTTACCGTTTTTGGCAGTTTTTTGCCCCATATCTCTCGGAACAGCCATACCTGCCTTCGCCAAAACTAATCAGCACGTCTCCTTATCATTATGAATCAATGTTTTTTGAATTATTCAAATTGCTTCATCCGTGTTCCCGAAATCGTCGACGAAAATTTGTATCCGCACCCACACATACATACATGTACGCACACACACACCACACACACACATACATCCATTTTTT
>NW_020539724.1:19510125-19526715 GCF_003426905.1 Ctenocephalides felis | reverse complement strand
ACAGAGCTGTAATCTACAATTTACACATTTATACCACTATTAACCAGATCATTATAAATTATTATTTCTATTTTTATTATTCACTATCATCATTTGATTTTATACCAAAACATCTACTATATAGAATAAAAAAACAATCATTGTTTATAAACACAGAGGTAAACTTAACAGCCATCCAAATTTCCTTGCCAGTGAGTTACTTACAGAAAACTACTAAAAAAATTGCCAATGGATCTAATTGTAAGTACATTGATCAATCGTGGGATCTAAATTTTGAGTATATTGATTAATCAGCCATCCAAATTTCCTAGCCAGTTCCTTACTAACAGAAGGATACTAAAATATAGCCAATGGATCTAACTGTAAGTACATTGATTTATTCATGAGATCAAAATTATAAGTACATTGATTATTCAGACATCTAATTTTCCTAGCCAGTTTCTTACTAATAGACAAGCATTACAAAATTTGACAATGGATCTAATTGTAAATACATTGATTATTCATGAGATCCAAATTGTGAGTACATTGATCATTCAGCCATCAAAATTTCCTAGCCAGTACTAACAGAAAACTATTAAAAAAATTGCCATTAGATCTAATTATATTATTCATGAGATCCAAATTGTAAGTAGGTACATTGATCATTCAGGATTCAGCCATCTAATTTTCCTATCCAATTTCTTACAGACAACTATTAAAAAATTTGCCAATTGTTCTATTGTGAGTACATTGATTATTCATAAGATCCAAATTGTAAAGATATTGATCATTCTGCCATCTAATTTTCCTAGCCAGTTCCTTACTAACAGAAAACTTCTAAAAATTTTGCCAATTGATCTAATTGGAAGTACTTTGATCATTCATAAGATCCAAAATGTAAGTACATTGATCATTGATACATATAATTTTTCTAGCCAGTTTCTTACTAACAGAAAATTATTAAAAAATTTGCTAATGAATCTAATTGTAAGTACATTGATTATTATTCATAGGATCTAAATTGTAAGTACATAGATTATTCAGCCATCTAATTTTCCTAGCCAGTATATTACTAACAGAAAACAGGTTATAATAATTGGTTATATTTTATAACTACGGCATATAAGTACAAAACTATAAAAAAATTTGCATTGGATCCAAATTGTAAGTACAGCCAGCCAGTTTCTTACTGTTTGGAAGTTTAGTATAAATGTTCTTAACTGAATAGTTGAAAATATATATAAAAATAATAATAATGATTTTCAGGCATCAACATTTTCAAATAATCTCATAAAACTTAAAAAAATATTTATTTTTTCAATAATTTGCTTTTAAAATATTTTCTTCTAAATATTTCTACTCTTGCTAAAAATATTTTAATTCAACTCAAGTACATTTAAGAATTAATTAAATTAAAACATGAGTGAAAATTCAGTTTCTGGTTTAAAAAATTTATTTTTCTAAAAGTTTAATTTATAATTATTTCAATACTTGTCTTAATTAATTTTTACTAAATTTGGTAGTGAATATTTGTTGCCAAAATAATTTATTTCCAATCATTACTTAAGAATTTATGAAAATATTTAAGCCATGTACGAAAAAATGTTAAAATAATAGTTTTAAAAATTCTCTGTATATTTAGTGAAAAACTATACTAAGAATAGCTTAATTAAATAAAACTTTCTAAACAAAAAACGCAAATAAAAACAAAATTAAAATTTATACGCTTGTGAAATATATAGACAAAACTTTTGTCCTGTATCAAAATTGTAATTTTTTTTTTTTTTTCTAAAGTTTGCAATATGTAGGACTAGAACAAACCAAAATATTTCGGATTTTAGTTGAGATATTTAGGATTTGAGGTGTATACTTCAGAAATATTATAGAAAACAGTTAAATATTTCAAAGTCTTAAACGTATATGTACAAATATACTTTTATGAACAAAAAAATATATGAATAATTTGAATTAAATATGGCCAATTTGCAAATACTGTCTTTGAAGATGACATAACACTCACTGAAGAAACAAAGGCAATAGTGCGATTATATTTTCAAGAGTATATTTTATACATTAAAATAACATTAAGATAAGTTATATATAAAAAAAATCTGCAATAAAGGAAAAGATAAAAAAGAAAGTAACAAAAAATCGAGACTAAACGTCCGCTTGAATGCCCATATTTACATTGCGGTTTACTTTGAAATTAAAATTCGCTAAGAAAAAGAAAGTGATATGGTTTCATTATGTAAACAGCCGGTAGTTGAAGCGATAAACTGTTTATAAAATTTATATATTTATATTTCCGGGATATAATAGCTCAGTCAGTAACATGCCCGACTCACACGAGTGGGTTACTCGGATCGAGACCTGACACTGAATAGAATTGTCAATTGATTTGTTGAATTGAAATTAGGTAGAATTTGAATTGTTGATTTGATATAGAATAGAATTAAAAGAGAAATTCAAGAATTTTTATCTTTATCTAACAATACATGTACAAAATTAAAAAACCCATAAACTAATGTATTATATCAATAAAATGAATAAATCTTTTCAAAAAAAAACAAATCCAAAGCTTCATTATGGTAGACCCAAATCCAAAGCTACATTAATAAAGGTAGATCAAAATTTCATTCCTGTTATTTTTTTATATACTAATACATTCAAATAGTTGCATCATTAACATTTTTTCTCTTTAAATGCATTTACACCCAGCATATTGTCTTAAAAAATATTATTTTGATCGGCAAGAAAACTGTGCAAAAAATAATAATAATAATATTTATATTATTACCTGCTAATGCCTTTATCCTCGATCTCTCGAACAATCTGCTGGACGAGTTTCCTCCATCATATTCATAGTCTTCGCACATTTCCTGGTTGACCCCGCCCCCAGAGTTGGGTGCGCTGGACGGATCCCAGCGCACCAGCGAGATGTCCGTGGTCATCTCACAAACCGGTTTTTCTCTCGTGTGAAAACCGGCCTAGTGTTTTCTTTTATTTTCCTCCCGAAAAAAAGAAAATTTTCGGTTTTAAAGTCGGTGACGTTGCTGTTGTAGACGTCACCCAGATGTGAGTAGATTTTTTATATTCGTTCGCTGGGAAAAAAAGAAAAATAAATGATAAATGATTGAAGAAAACTTGGTTAAATTTAGCAAATTCAACTGCTTATTACCACTTAAACCATTGATCCAAAGTGAATTAATATTTTACAAAAAACTAAGTTTCTTTCCAAACATCCACGATTATATTTCTATAGATCTAGGAACACTAATTTTAATTTGGAATTTCCATAGATCTACAAATGCAAAGCAATATTTTATTTTCTAACTCTTATCTATTCAATACAAAACTGTGCAAATTGCACTTATAAATTTTGCATTTTAATAAATAATCCCTAACCCTTTCCTGTCTAAATATTCTTCAGAACTGATCAAATAATTTTCTATAATTTATCCAATTATCCATAAAATATTTTACAATTCTTGTCCTTTCCATATGAATTCTTCTACACAAAAACACTGATGAGCAAGTGATTACAGATGTCGTAACATAATAATTTTATTTCCAAAGTAATTTATTAATTATGTAGCATTGAGACATTCACTTTTTCTAATCACGAGATGGAAAAAAATATATTCGTGCAAGTATTCTGAATGATGTAGAAGAGCATAATTTGATATTTCATCACATTAACATCAGAAACAGTCATTATGTAGTTATTGATAAAATTAATATAGACAGCGATCATAGGATACTAAATTATTTTACAGGGGAAGTCTCGTAACGCAGGCGGGCTCCTAGCGCCGGACACTATTTATAAATCTTTTTATTTCAAAATACAAGTGAAAGGGGCGCGGGGAGCACACAAGTGCAGGATTCCTATATAAAATGAGTTAAATATTACAAGGTTTTTGATATGCAGCTATCATATGGCATGAAAATTCAACAATCATAGGGTATGAAACATTGGTGTAAAATGCAATATTTTATAAGTAAGGGACCGTTCAAGTATTACGTATGCACTATAGGGGGGCGCGGGGGTTATTGATTTGCTTATTTTGCTTATTTTGGGTAAGAACTTTTGCTTACTTTTGCTGACAAAGGGGAGGGGGGGGTTAATAATTGTAATAAATATGCTTACGTAATACTTGAACGATCCCTAATAACTGTAATAACTTTCTGTTTCTAAATACTAATAACAATTCATCCATCATAAAACAAGTAATTATTTTATTTGAAAAGTGGCTAAAATGGTTGTCCTTTCTAGTTGTGATATACTTAACTCTCGCAATTAGCATTGTTTTAATTAAATTTATTGAGCAGTGCCAAGAAGGGAATTTTGCTTATACATTTTTTGTTAATAAATATCACTATTGCCGGTCGGAAACACGGATTTAAACCAGGAATCTTGCAGGCCAAGGCTCTATAGCAATTGTCACAAACTTCTTGATAAGTAGCAACTGCTTACAAATTAACCAAACCGATCAAGTAAATTAAATTTTAAATAAGTGTTCCGCTTAGATGTAGACGTAGCCTTATTCTTACTATGTTGAAACAACGGAACCTAAGGCGTGGTCCCGTTATGCTTCCGGTCTGCCTTTTGTTTTAAGTCAGACATATATGCAAGATATACATACATACATACATATATACATAATATATATATATATATATATATATATATATATTTATTACACATATTATACATATTTATTACACTGTCTGCATTACGTATTACTTAACACATATATGCACGTAAATTGCGCTGAAACAATAGTGAGTTTGTCGACCCCTTTAAGGTGCATTATGTCCTAAATCGAAAATTACCATACGAGAAGCATTCAGGATTAAAGCCAAGTCTTTGAAAGCATCATATATTAAAAAATAATATTTCGGAACTTAATATGTGTCGTTAATGAGCAGTTTTAATATAATATAAAATGATTTTTTTTGCCCTTCCCTAATCGTTTTTCCACACTATCAACACAAGAATGTTTTCTTAATCGATCTCATCAGATGCCCCGTTCTCTTAAATACTTATTTTATTAAAATTTCAGGACAATATAATTTTATAAATAATGATTATCATTGTAGATTTTTTTGGTTTGTTCACTAAGAAAACTGTCCAGGAATAGCACGCCTTATTTCACAATCCGGTTCGAAATACATTGATTGTTTTTTCCAATGCGACCACCGTAATTCTTTCTTTCCGGCTCCAAAATTCTTTTTCTTCCAAAATTAGGCTAATTCCGAAATGATATCAAATCTTTTCCCATTAATAGAGGTGGGAAATGTTAAAGAAAACAATGACAAATGACGGCATCGTATACTACATTTATATAAATGGATGGTATCAAATTGGCGCGTGTGATAGAGTTATATCTCTCGAACGGCATTTTTATAATACGGGTATATGACCTCCATTAGACGATTAGGGTTAATTATTATGTGTGTGGAACCCGCACGCACCAACACACATGTGGAAAATATGAAAATTAAATTGATTTGAACTTCACTAAAATGAATATTCATATCATATATGTATATATGTATACATACATATATGTGTGTATTTGTCATCCTAATATATAAGTGGTTAAGTCAAATTTTGGTCAAAATGAGTTAGGTGGCGGAGTTAACATTTTCTCTAATAGGTGTAATTGCATTGACCAATTAACAGGGAAAAATAAACTATATTTTTACTTTATTGTTGAAATTTGCTTTATATTAAAAATTAATCATATTTTATCTGTTAATAAATTATACTTTTGACATAATTAAGGACTTTCGAATTTACATGATTGCTCTAACTTTATTAACCATATCCTGAACCATACATTCTCTGAAATTCTATATATAATATAGACTAGAATTCCTAGACTAGAATACATTAGAAAAATTGATATGTGTATGTGTGTCTATGTAAATGTGGATCAACTGATTTGAATAATTCAAAAAACATTTGATTTCGTTTCGGAGATACGAAATTCGGTTTTTGAAAGAACGGGCCATCCCATTAAATTGATTGAAACGACAATCGATTCCTATTGATTGGGAGACGTGTTGATTAGTTTGAGAGATACAGAGCAAAAAGTGATGAAAATGATAGTAAAAATAGATATCACTACTGCACGATGCCAGGTCGTCCAGAGCAGAGTTCGAACTCACGACTCTGTCCACACTAGCCCATGGAATACCCATTTATATATTATTATTCATTTATATTATATAATATATTTATACGAGTATATTCAAATTGAATTATTTAATTGTAACAATATAATTATATTAATATTGGTTATTTAAAAAATGTTGCTATTTATTTTAGGTTTTTGTTCTTTTGCTATAAAATTATATAAATATATTTTGAAATCAGTTTCCAATTGATTTTAATTTATAATAAAACTGGCTATCTAAAATATTTCAAGCAGAAATTTTACATCCAAGTAATGCAGCATATATATTTAATGACTTTAATGTCAAAAAACACCAGTTGAAAAGGAGCAATATGAATCATCAAATATTATTCAATAATGACGTCAAACAATGATTAAATTATGCAGCAAAGATTCTCAAACAATGGGTCGCAAAGAATAATGAAAATATATTAAGTTTGAACAAATTAAAAATTATAATATATGATACTATCACTATATAGATGTTACGTTTAAACGACAACCAATATTTACACAAATCGTGGAATGTTAGATTTTCATCTCAAGAGTAGGAATGACATCATATAAACAATTTTAATTTACCCAAGAATAGCTTTGATACAAATTAGTGTTAATATATTTATGATTTCATCATAACAACATATAGTTTTCACTATAAGGCAGTATAAAGAATAATAATATACCGACAAATTATTTCAATTATTAGTCGTTAAGAAAACATTTTTGGCAATGAAGAATAAGCAAATTCTAGTATAAAACCCTTCTATTACATATATGATATTTTATTATTTCACTTTATGTAATAATTATAATTTATTATATTATCAAATATCATTTTAGAACAAAACGTAGAGTTCATGCTGCCTGGACAAATATTCTGTACTTATTCTATTGAAACATTGAAAATAGAATATATCAAACATTTTATTAGAAAATAAAAGATATATTGCAAGTACTATTCCTAACTAAATAGTTAGTAACAAATCCAAAGATTTAATATTTTTACGTCTAATCAAATCCTAAAATCATTCATTAATAAATAAAATCAATCATTAATAAATAGTTCTGACTAATAGTTTAAACAAAACTTAATATTTTCATTAGTAAACAAAATACATACATAAATAAATTATAAAAATGCAAATGTTGAGCATCTATATATAAATGATAAAATGACATCATAAAGTGTTGTCATAGTTTGGCACACTTGCTGTTATTATTGAGATGTAAATGTAAAAAACAGAATTTTTTACATATACTTTAATAATATGTGAGATATGCATTTTTATTAATAATATGTGAGATATGCATTTAAAAAAAGTTATATAATTAAATGATAAGTAGAAGATAAAATTTGACAAAATTATCAAAGACCTGCTGGGATAAATTTCAGAAAATTAAGCCATTATTAAGAGTCGATTAAATATTAAATATATATTTTCAATATGATTTGAAAACGTTGAATATTTTATATGTATGAAGATTTTAGAGAATTAAGAATAAGCCATCAAAAACATGAGTACTCATTTATTAAAAAAAGTTTTTCTTGATTTAATTATTTATACGGTTTTTCATATGTGAAAATAAGTAGCTTTAATAACAATTATGTGATATTATATATATATATATATATATATATATATATATAGTATATATATTATCTAATCGCTACAAATACTTCATAATTACTGTACTAATTATCAACAACCAATAATCCGTAAATTCTCTGTAATGATGTCATTTACTGATAAGATTTCTTAGAAATTATATATATATATATATATATATATATATATATGCATTGTATCTATAAATGCATACGTATAGAAAATAGTCTCTATTTCTGTTGTAAATATAAAGTAATCTCTTCAGCATGTGTTAAGAAAAAAACACATCAAGCAATCTATGTTTTAAAAATACTTCAAAGTTGAATGTATGGCACACATAAATTTTCCAATACTACTTGAATATATACATATGCCAGAATATGTTTAAGTGTAATAGAATTGAAATTAAAGACGGAAAATTTGAAACTTTACAGATAAATATATTTTCAAATGATTCTGAATGAATTCTGATTCGTGACATTTATCTTTATTAGATCAAATTATTAGCTAAAGCGAAGTAAAATAATATTTATTAGGCTTGGTGCTGTTTTGCACCATAACGATTTTCTAAATCAAAATTACAGATTGATATTTCAAGATAAAAATACAAGCCACATTTATCAGGTCTTCACATCACAACATTAATAATCTTTATTTGATCAAATTATTAAATCATATAATAATAAGAATAATAATAATAATGGCTGGTACTACCCTAGGGCAGGTTCGTTAGCTGAGCAGAACTCCAACTCGATTCATTTCTCCAATCATTTAGAAATGACAAAAATTATTTATTATGTAGCAATCTTTAAATAAAATGAATGCATATGAAATGGTCACGAATTATTGTTATGTTCAAGTTTTGAGAACTTCATAATATGTTTTCCATCATTAAATTAGTTCAAAAAGTCATATCATCAACAGATGATTTTCAAATAAGCAGAACATAATTTTAAGTTAAAACAATTAAAATCAGCAGCAGAGTTAAAGATTTTTACAGACATAAACAGTTAAAATTCACATTACTCGGTAGAAATATAAAAGCTGCGGTTATAGAATAATAATAATATCTGGTTCAAAACTGGAAATACAATTTTAGAATTACTACTAATTTGTTCTCATCGCAGCAATGTGGCTTCCAATTCGTCTTGGCCTGAACAAATACAAATATATGCTAATAAATTCCTGCCAGTGTATGATGTTATAAGTGTGTTAAATATAATTCAAATTCACTTTTACTCTCGGGAGTAAAGCCATGAAATCATCGCGTTATTTATATAACAGCATTCATCTCTTTAAAGTACGAATTGAAGTCATTCTATACCCACGAGCATTTGTAATAGACAGGAGACCAACGACTCATGGAAAAATGATATAGAAAAGCAAAAGGAAAGGGAAAAGTAGAAGGAGAATAAATTGACCCACTAAGTAGAAGAAAAAAATGCTTTAAATGCTGGCGAGTAAATTGCAAAAAAACGAAAATGTAGCATGACCCCTAGAGCTTTGCTATTTTTTTTTTTTGAAAATTTCGAGGTGCTCAAAATTTCACAGTATATTCCCTGTGACCCACAGTTACCTTAGAAATTTGCTATAAATAATGTCTATATAGATATAGAAAAGGATCATATAAAAATAGAAGCACAAAGCTGCTCCAAAACGAAAGGAATATCTCTTAAAGCTTTGCTTATTTTTTTTTTTTTTTTTTTTTTTTTTAAATTCGAGGTGATCATTCCCTGTGACCCAATGTGACCTTAGAAATATGCTGAAAAAAAATTCTATATAGATACAGGAAAGGATCATTTAAAATAAAAGCACAAAGCTGCTCCAAAAACGAAAGGAATACATCCAAAAATACTCAAAAATTGAAGAATACACTTTAAGATTTTAACTACACTTTGGAAAACAATACATGTGTCTTGCGTTTGAAGCCAAAGAATTTATTACATATCCATTAGACTATTGGGCTATAAAGCATAAATAAATTTGCAATATTTTTTTTATATTTCAAGTATAAAATAAATACAGAAGTTACTCTGGATCTCCCACTAACTCCATACATATTTATATTCATTACAAGCACATTGTACACATCCGAGCAATGATCTAATTATATTATCTTAATTGGCAGCAGACCACACGGAGAAGAAAATAACCAGCCAGACAAAATTAGACTCGAGATATTTTTAAAAATTAAATACAATTTAGAATTAAATTGATTGTTTAACTTGATTACCAAAACTGCTTCGTAAGCGCATGTTAATGACTAACTGCATTTTTTTAAGAGCTTTAGGTCCAAAACTAAACGTGAAATTCTCTTTTGCTTCGGAAATGGATCCAACATGTAATTGATAATTTAATTAATACAGGCAACCCCTGACATTCAGAGATATGAAAATATTATGTCAACAAAAAAAATTAAATACAATATTTATATAAGTGAAAAATGGTTATTCAAACCTATTTAGCTTCACCAAAATTACCAATTTACCAATTTGACGTTATTTGCTGGTTTAGCACCAACCTGGTTTCCATAAGGTGAAGCTTTTAGGACATAAAAATTGAAGGATTCAAAATATGCAAAACCTATGAGAGTGGGGTTAATTTCTTTCTGAGCAGACTTTTCATCTTTTCTGAAGCAAAATAGTAAAATAGTAAATTATAACAAAAATACAGCTTTTTGGTCTCCTTATTTAAAAGGGCACTAAGTGAAATCAAATCAAAAAATGAATTCAAAGAATGAATTGAACTTCTACAAGTTCAAATTAAAATCCTGCTAAATTATTTGTCAAAAAAATTAAATCAATGTGAAGCCTAAGTATAAAATTGTATCTCAAATAAAAGTACCATTAGGGTTATCATTAAAAAAACATACTGCAGTACCTAGTAACTAAAATTAGTCAATGCAGAGCTTAGACAAACAAAAACCATAATTTTATTTTTTGTGTTCTACAGCTTCAGAGTATCGTGCAAAATCGTAATTTAGAAGTTTTGCTTTGAAAAATGTTCTATTGCGCACTTTTATCAAACTATCAATACACAAGGGTAAATAAGTTCACTATGACTTCATGACTTATATACATTTCTGTATGTACACACTCAGAACTCACCCTATAGTATTGCATAAAAAGGGGAAGCAAAAGTGCAGGGGTAGGTAAATAATTCCGAAAAACTTCAAAACAATATTCGAAAGTGAAAAATTTCAGAGCAAAACATGTGTTTCTTACATTTTCCTTGTCCATGATCTGCACTATAATAATTTTTTTATTCAAACTGAATAATTTTTTTAAAACAACTCGAATAAGTATAACATTAAACATACACGCAATTTATATACCAATATTAGATTTTTTTTAAATAAAATAAAAAGCTTAAAAAAATTATAAAATAAAAAGCTTATAAAAATCTGATAAAGCAAAAAGTTCTAATATACGACGGCCCTTGTCTGAAACACATCAATTTTCAATTCCTACGTTCATCCAGTAAATGGCAGAATTTAATCCATTCCACTCGGATGCCGCCGCTCCGGCGGCAAAATACGTATGAATCTCAGAATTCGCGAGTGGAAAGGGTTACAATGAAATATTTCAAATTATGGAAAAAATTGCCACTAGCACCTTGTCTACTAAGCCAATAGCTTTCCATTTTTCAGCCGATATAGGATTGCGCACTTGGTTGAAGGGAAAACTGATATTGAAATTTGAGATATTTCTTAGAACGTGTAGTAAGGTAATATTTGGCGCATTTTTGGAATCGAATTTCTTTGAAGATATACTTTCCAGATAATGCCACTCTTTCTTCATGTAAAAAATTTTAAACCATAATTGTTGATATTACTTTAAAAAAAAATACCATAAAATTTTCCTTGTAACATTTATCCATCTGTTATACTCTGCTTTTGTCGAATTAAAAAGAATTAGATTAAAATTGATAAATAATAGAAATAAAATTGATAATTGATAAAACTATTGATATAATACAAGAATGAATATAAATATTCTAATAAAGAGTTTTAGTTTAATAAAGTTAATTCAATGCACCATCTTCTTTATAAGACTTAACTTTATTATCAATACACCCATGTTCGTGGCTGGAAACAAAGAGCAATTTCAGAATAAATTTTTATTTTTGGTTTTTTATGGGCCGTTAATTAAACCGTTAACAATACTAATTGTCATATTTAATAATAACTTAAGGCCATTACACAGACGATTAATTTTCTAATTCAAGGTTCATAACACTATTAAATGTTACTGTGAAGAAAGACATAGCATGGGTCAAACATATGAAGCAAAGCCACCATAATAAATATAGAAAGAGGAATTTTAGGATTTTAAAATAGGAAGAAAAGTTTTAATAATATTGTGATTTAAATTATATTTTAAAACTTATCAACTAAGCATTTTGCTATATGTGTGTTTTATCCTAAATTGTGAATAGGTTCAACAGTTGATTTTTTTTATTGTCTATTTTACTTACAACTATCCAGATAAGGACATTTAGTAGGGGAATTTACAATTGTCAGAATAGTTGGTCAATTATTTCATACATAATCTTATCATTTTTGAAAATAATTCAAAGTCAATTCATTCATTGTTACTTTTGTGATCCTTATTGATTAATGATTACTTTATACTTCTTTTCCACATTACTATTTTTTTACTTCGGTATGCCAAAATTTAAAACAAAAAACTTTCTGGAATAAAGATTGTTCAATGTAAACACTTGAATTATATTCACACATACCTCGGAATGTTTTTTTATAGTATAAATAAAACAACTAATGAATAAATTAAGTTAAAAGTAAGAAAACTTGATGACTGATCACAAAAAGTGTATTGTGTGATCACAATGTCATTATTGTTAGTAAATTTCCGCATGATTTGAAATATACTGTTGTTTTTATCCTACAGGGTAGAGTGGGGCTTAAAGGTCCATGGGTGAAAGGGTCCATCACCGATATCTCCAAAAATATATCCAAAAACCAGTAGAGTTAAAAAAAATAACAACAATATTTGATAGTAGAGGGAAAAAGATGTACTATCAGCCATCCTGATTCTTACGACTTATTATCAGGAGATATACGGCAATGCTTGAAAATCCGTAACGAAAGAAATTAATTTCCTTATTTTTTTGGTATTGAGCACTGTTGTTTAGTTTACGAGACCTCAATATAATTTCTAAATATTCATATTTTAGTTGTTTACTTCAACTTTTATCTCCTATCCTATCTTTTCAGCCTATGACCTTTCCTTCTCAAGTTGTCCCTTCATCCATTATCTTGTCATAAGGGTTCTTAGCACTTGACATTTGAAATTCCGCCTGGTCGAATTTTAATCGTTGTTCGTATAATAAAATCTGTAGTCGATTTTCAAAGAAAATTCTATTTTAGTCTTCATACTGCCTTTGTGCACGCTAAGCCTCAACTAACGTGTTCATTGAAATGAATACTTTGCATCGGCGTATTTTCGTGCAAGAAAGATCAATATTACCACCTGGCTGCTCGCTGAGGTGTAAGGTCATATTTGTAATGATTAGATTGCAAAAAAAACTGAGGTAATCAGAACTGATGGTGGAGACTGATGGTAAATGCATAGAATATAAAAGCATCTGGTACTGTGGTAAGAAATCTCTTGGCTTCTTCCAAAGTTCCAGGCTGAAAACAGCTTCTCAGGCAAGATGATAAAAAAAATCGAAAGTAGTAAATATCAATTTTACTCGAAAAGAGATAATAATATGTTTCCAAGTCAAAATAGCATTCTTGGTTGTTCAGACGTATTTTCGTTTATTATATTGCCATGAAGGTGACAATCTTCATGGCATTGAGCTTTTACACGTAATGGTTGCTACCCCTGATAGGGGGTAGCGGAGTGTCTTGATAAAAATAATTGTTCACTTCTAGAAGTAAAGTCCGCGAAACAACACGTGTAATAAATAATAAAAAAATATATCATCTTGAATTAGAACTTAGAGACAAATCAGTTATTGTAATAAGAACTGCAACAAATACATCATATACAAACAAATCAGTGTTTAATACAGTCCACAGCTACAAGGGTTAAATTATAACCCAGCAACATAAGTTAACGAAGGAAATTTTTAATAAATTCTATATCTACGTAGTGGATACACTGGTATTATTGTATTAAATTAAAAACATATCTCCACTATTAGAAAAATTCTAATGACAACTATATTAAATATAGGTAGGACAACAGTTCGTTTCTAAACACCATGGGCTTCTAAAAAATGACTATAGTCTTTCTATTTCTGTCGAATAAATTTTGAAAATGTTCTACATCTACAATTATTCATATGTTAACTTATTTATAGGACATATAAAGATCATTGTTTTCTGGCAACGTGAATTTGGTGCATAATAATACAGCATAAGTCTGGACACAGTACTTTTCGCATAAACATGTCGTTCCAACATTGGATGAGTGCCAAATTGGTCGTATCAAAAATACAGCAAACTAAAAGTTCCGTACAAGCAAATAGTCAGACGAATAAAATGTAACTTTTTTATGAAATATAAATATTTTATAAAATTAGTCCATTATTTACAATAATTTTATTTTAGTCCAGACAAGTGCAGAATGTTGTCTCTATTTTGGATACAAACTATAACACTCAAAGACTATGTAATGCTAAAGTAAATACCAAAAGTCATTTTTAATTGATTATGGATTATTCATAAAAACGACTAAACAATAAAAACAAATAAATAAAACTTTGCTAAAAATAATATGGTATAATTACGTAGAGAGGTGAACAAATGGGCAGGTAGATAGTTAAATAGGTGGACAAGTAGACAGGTAGACAGGTAAACGAATAGAGTGATAAAAAGGTAGATGAAAATGAATGTAATATTCAGTCAAATAAAATGTAACTCTTTTTATGAAATGTGAAATGTTGTCTCTATTTTTGATACAAACAATAACACTCAAAGACTATTCAAAATTTTGCCCAAAATAATATTGAACTAATGTAATACTGAATTAAATACCAAAAGTCAGTATAATTTATTATGAACTATTATAATAACGACTAAGATAATCCAAAATTTGTTCAAAATAATATCGTACCAATTAGGAAGGTAAACAGATGGACAGGTAGATAGGTAAATAGGTGCACTCGTAGGCAGGCAGACAGGTAGACGAATAGAAAGGTAAAAAGGTAGAAGGAAATAAATGTAGAAAGATGGACAGATGGACAGACAGACAGGTAAACAGGTAGATAGGTAGATAGGTGAATAATATACGAAAAAAATATTATTTACATTTCGAGAAGTTTATGCAATTAGCCCAAAGTAAAGTCCACTTACAACAAGTATAGTTTTTAATTAATTATTAACTATAAATAAAACAATAAAAATCATTCAAAATTTTGCTCAAAATAATGCACGAATTAAATTACCTAAAGATTGGTGACTTTAAAATAATTTTATAAATAAAATAAAAAAACAAACTTTTAGATTCATTAAGAACTGAATTCATCTCCTTTTTATCAACTTAGGTAATTTTTTTATGCTCATGAGAAAAAAATTATGCATAAAATGAAAGAGTATATTATCTTTAATTAACAAATTAACTAATTATCTATCTCCATTTTAAATATAATGTTAAGTAGTATTGGAGACTGGGTACGGTTGTGACAGGTTACGATAGTGCCAATAAGAGCTAAACTATACCAATTTTGAGATAGGGTCCAAAGAGAGAATGATAAAGTATGTTTGTTTGAACAAGTTTCCATTATTGTTTCCTGTCGGCGCCCTGCATTAACATGATCTGTGGATCGAATTGCTAAATTAAGTTTTTTTTCGATTTCTCAGAACCCGTTTCTCGGGTTTTCTTGTATGATTGGATTTTATGACTAATCGTATTTAACTACAGTATTTCCTGAAAGAAAATGTTCAAATTACCATTTAAATTACTTTTCTCCCAGCTAACTGGTAAATTGGCAAAATAATTGCTGATGAAAAAAAGTGGCACGACCGTACCCTAATGACTAGAAATTAACGAGTCAAGAGTTTATAATTCCATTTTTATAAAACTTTATGCCGTTTTTTTAAAATGTTATGTACAATATAATACTACTGCAAAACAAAATCAATACGTGAAAAGGTTATAATTAGAAAATTTATTTAATCTACTACAATATTTAAAAATCCTCTTTAATAAAATTATCACACCAAATGATATTCGAATATATTTTATGCTGATGTAGAGAATTAAATTTGGTCATCAATAAATTACATATATTTATAATTAGAAAATAAATATATATATAAAAATAAAAGTTAAATATAAAGTTCCCAAATTTCCATTTATATCTTAACCTACAAATAATTACTCAATTAATTCCGCATACCTCTACGATACTTTTTATATCCTCATATATAAATCTTGTCACGGTCACGCACTCGTCAGTTTTCACACAAAAAAATCACATAAAAAATTTGTTCAACAAATTTTACTTTTATTTAAACAAAAGTGACCTTAATGTACATAATTGTGTCGATTTATTACCAAAATTTGTATTATTTTCACGGAAATGTAACATTTTGACGTTTCGCAACATGTAGCAGCGACCTAGGCACTGCGAAATGTTTGCGGCAATTCGGACTTGCGCAATACGAAGGATAAAGGAAATCGTTTTCCGAGAGGAAAATCTATGTACATATAAAATGGCTTTGTGGTAGTATATAAATACAGGCAAGCAATTTATTTTCACAACACCAGAAGATTTAGGGCAAAAGCTCTTAGTAGAAAACTTTTCATATTTTTAATAAATTCTATATTTAGAATATATTGTTGCTG
>NW_020539724.1:19491315-19509125 GCF_003426905.1 Ctenocephalides felis | reverse complement strand
ATACAATATTTATATAGGTGAAAAATTGTTATTCAAACCTATTTAGCTTCACAAAAAGTGCCAATTTACCAATTTGACGTTATTTGCTGGTTTAGTACCAACCTGCATTTCATAACGTGAAGCTTTTACGGTATAAAAATTGCAGGATTCAAAGTATGCAAAATCTTTTAAAAAGTAGGTTAATTTATTTCTAAACAGGTTTTTCATTTTTTCTGAAGCAAAATAGTAAGATAGTAAAATATAACGAAAATACATCTTTGTGGTCTCCTTATTGGAAAGGGGCCTAAGCAACATTTTAAAGAATGAACTGAACTTCCACAAGTTCAAATTGAAAGTCTGCTATATTATTTGCCAAAAAAATGAAATAAATTGGATAAATTGCCTACAAATAAAATTGGATCTAAAATACAACAAAGCAACATCCAGAAGTACCATTAGGATTATCATTAAAAAAACATACTGCAGTACCAAACTAGTAACTAAAATAGTCGATGCAGAACTTAGGCAAACAAAAACCATAAATTTATTTTTGTGTTTTACAGCTTGAGTATCGTGCAAAATCGTAATTTAAAAGTTTTGCTTTAAAAAATCTTCTATTGCGCACTTTGATCAAGCTATCAATACACAAGGGTAAATAAGTTCACTATGACTTCATGACTTATATACATTTCTGTATGTACACACTCAGAAACCACCCTATATTATTGCATAAAAAGGGGAAGCAAAAGTGCAGGGGTAGGTAAATCCGAAATAAATCGAAATTTCGACAATGTTTGAAAGTGAAACACACTATGGTCAAAAAGGACGACTTAAAGTTAAATAAAAACCACTTCGTTTTTTTACCTTTGCAGACTCCATGATCTGCACTAAATGAAAATGATTTAAATAAAAATGCAAATTGAATAAAATTTCTTAGAACAACTGGAGAAAGTATAACAGTTAATAGTTTATTTCATATCATGTCATTGAAATAATTCATACTACCAACACAGATTTTTTAATACCAACATAGACTAATAGATTTTTTATAATAAAAATTATATAATTTAGTTATATTTTGCAATAAAATCGAGAAGTCAACTTACACTGCCATTGCAACTTTTAAAAATCTGATGAAGCAAAAAGTTCTAATACACGACTGGCCTAGTCCAACCCACATCAATTTTTCAACTTCTATGTACATCCACGAAATATGTCGGAATTTAAAATAAGATTTTCCAAATTTTAGAGAAAATTACCACTAGCACCTTGTCTACTAAGCCAATAGCTTTCCATTTTCAGCCGATATAGGATTGCGCACTTCGTTCGAAGGAAAAACTGATATTGAAATTTGAGATATTTCTTAGAACGTGTAGTAAGGTATATTTGGAGCATTTTAGGAATCTTATTTCTATAAAAATATACTTTCCAGATAATGCCACTCTTAATGAAAAATGTTTCAAACCAAAATTATGGTTATACAATTACAAATGACAATACAAAACCGTGATTTCAAATCATATTTTTTCTAGAATCTACTGAAAAATGTTCCTTGTGAGTTTATCCATCCGTTATTCTCTACTACTGGTTTATTAACAACTATTTGAACAATGTATTGAATTTTTAAGATAGATTCTTTATTATAATTTTTGAATATAATTTTTAATTAAATTTAAAAAATAAAAAGGGTTTATTTTATGAAGCAGTCAATGCACCATTATGTCCATAAGACTTTATTATCAATACACCCAGGTTCGTGGCTGGAAACAAAGAGCAATTTCAGAATAAATTTTTATTTTTGGCTTTTATGGGCCGTTAATTAAACCGTTAACAATACTAATTGTCATATTTAATAATAACTTAAGGCCATTACACAGACGATTAATTTTCTAATTCAAGGTTCATAACACTATTAAATGTTACTGTGAAGAAAGACATAGCATGGGTCAAACACATGAAGCAAAGCCACCATAATAAATATAGAAAGAGGAATTTTAGGTGTTTAAAATAGGAAGAAAAGTTTTATTAATATTGTGATTTAAATTATATTTTAAAACTTATCAATAAAGCATTTTGCTGTATGTGTGTTTTATCCTAAATTGTGAATAGGTTCAACAGTTGATTTTTTTTTAATCTTATTTTTTTTTATTCTATATTGTACTTACAACTATCCAGTTAAGGACATTTACAATGTCAGAATAGTTGGTCAATTATTTCATACATCTTATCATTTTTGAAAATAATTCAAAGTCAATTCATCCATTGTCCCTTTTGTGATCCTTATTGATTAATGATTACTTTATATTTTTTTTCCTAAATAAATCGAAATCGAATTCACCATTACTCTAACATTACTAATTTTTGCTTCGGTATGCTAAAATTTAAAACAAAAAACTTTCTGGAATAAAGATTGTTCAATGTAAACACTTGAATATACACATACCTCGGATTGTTTTTTTATAATATAAATAAAACAACTAATGAATAAATTAAATTAAAAGTAAGAAAACTGATGACTGATCACAAAAAGTGTATTGTGTGATCACAATGACATTATTGTTAGTAAATTTCCGCATGATTTGTAATATACTGTTGCTATTTATATATTTATACATATGATAGATCTGAGCTTAAAGGATAAAAAGGTCCACCACCGATATCCCAAAAATTCCAGTAGATTTAAAAAATTTAACAACAATATTTGAATGTAGAGGGTAAAAAAGGTGTAATATAAAGGTTAAAAAGGTACACCACCAATATATAAAAAACAAGTTGACTTTAAAAAAAAAATATTTGAAAGTAGAGGGTAAAAGAGGTATAATCAGTCATCTTGATTTCTAAGTAGAGCTGTGAACCGGATCCGGGTCCAGCGCGGTTCCGGTTCCGGAACCGGTCTGGAACCGGTTCCCAAATTTTGGGAACCGTCGACGGTTCCATTTTTTTTTTTTAACTTCCCGTAGGGTAAGTATTGTAATGGGGCGAAAATCTAAATTGAAAATTTTTACATTTCTCGACGTTTTGAAGGTTCTGAACATTTGGCATACCTCAGAAAAAAAGGATGTGTGTGTGTGTGTGTGTATGTATGTATGGATACAATTTTTCATCCACGTTTTTGAGCGCACGGACCAACCGATTTGAAATGGTTCAAAAAACATTCGATTCCTATGTTAGGAAGATGTGCTTATTAGTTTTTGGAAAAGGCAGGTCCAGCCGATTAGGAGATACGAGCAAAGAGTGCAGAAAATAGAAATCGAGTTTTTGAGAGATCGTCCGATTTGAATGATCCCAAAAGCATTCAATTCGTAATGACGGGGAGAAGGGTAGGTTAGTTTTTGGCAAAGGCAGGTCCAGCGGTTTCGGAGATACAGAGCTAAATGTGCAAAAAATGGCAGTTTTTAAGAGAACTAAGCGTCCGATTTGAATGATTCCAAAAACTTTCTAACAAAATAATTGACTTGGAAAAATAAGTTTTTGCTCCAAAAATTTTTTTTTAAATTTTTTTCAAAAAAAATTTTTTTGTATATTGAAAATAATTCAGCTTTTTATTTATTTCTGTTCTAATATACTTTAAACAAATAATTTCAACTTCCCAATTTAGTTTATATAATTTATATAAATATAAATAGACAATGTTACAATATTTATAATAATCTATTTTAAAACATTTAATATTCCTCGATCATTTCGTTACAGTACGGGAAGTTCCAGCAATTTGCCTTAAGGTACGATGCCATACACGCCACTAGTTTTAATTTTTTTTGTCACCTACAACGTTTTATTTTTATATCCTATATTATTATTTCTAATTCTGATTAATTTTAACTCAACATTTCAAATATTCAAACATGAGAACTCAAGATATTATTTATTTCCATTTCAAAGCCTAATTTCGATTCAAAATTAATTAACTTATTCGAATTAAGAAGTTAAACCTATTATAACTTTCGCGAAGGAGTACTTTGTTTTAGCCAGAAAATCTGACTGGATAATATTATGCTAATAAGTCGTTCTGTATTGTTAGTCTACATTTGCCTGTTTTTCAAAGTTAAAAAAAAATCTTTTTTTAAAAAAATGATTTTAGGTACGGGAAGTTCCAGCAATTTGACTTAAGGCACGATGCCAAGCACTACTAGTTTACCTTTCACTTTCTCACAAACTGAGCTGTTGTTCATTCAAAACCTTTTCTTAAAAAAATTTAAATCGATTTTGAATATTACTATTCGAAAAATTTGGGGATATACTGATTAGTACATCGAACGGGTATTTTCTTCGTAATCAACCGTTAAAATATTTTTATTTACGATTTTAATTAAATCTACAACGATTTTTTACCAGTTTAATAATGAATTATAAATTAAGTACATTTCAGTTCAATATTCAACTTTAAGAATTTATAAATTTATTAATTTTGTTTAATAAATCGTTACCGAATATGTATACTTAACTTATGTACAATTTACCCAACAGTTTGTATTTGGAGAGAAAGAGAGATCGGAACTTCTGCGAATGCTTGAAAGGGACAGAATAAGGGATGAACTGCCGCTGTTCATCCCTTTAAAGCATTCGCAACACAGATAAACAGACCACATGCGAAGAATTTTTTTGTTTATAGATAGGCAAAGGAGACGTGTTGTGACACAATATAAAAAATTAAACATTGTTATGTGTATTAGCCTAAATCTTTTCATTGCGAGCCATCAGTCTTTAGCCCATAAATATTGATTTTAATGACTTCTCCAAATCATACTTTGACACTTGTTTTCAGAAAGACCTCCAACTATTTTCAATAGACAACACCCGACTACAAGAGCCGCATTTCGTTAATCGGTCTAAATTATTATTTCTGAAACTAAATATTTATCCATTTCAACAACATTTCAAACGATATAGAAGTTAATACAAACACTTCTATTCTACCTTTAAAATTGTCATTTTTTTTTAAAAATAAAATCAGTTTATGTAACATATATTAGTTTATGTTTCAAGTATATATATTCTATATATTTGTTATTTATATATGAAACACTATTTTAAAATATGCAATATTTCAAAATTAATTAGCAAACTCGAAGGAATTTTTGAAATTTGTTGTTTTACGATTTATGAGTCGATGTACAATCGCCAAGCTCTAAAAGTACGCTTCTGCTTTGAAATCTTTAGATATATAGTATTAGTACATTTACTAATGGATGATCATAAGGTCCACTTGCTCTCAGACTGCAAGAGTCGAATTACATAATGGGAAGAGCTTAGGTATAAAAATAAGGTTAGCAAAGTATGAAATTTTTATATTTTTATGAAGTTAACAATTTAGAAATTAAATTACTTTTTATGAAGTAAACTATTTATTTCAATTAAACTAAGGCGTTTTGTTGTAATACTTTTAATAATATGTTATTTTTTTTAATACTATATGCAGCCAGTTTTGTAAATTCTCCTGATCAAAAGAAACCGCCTCTTGCTATGGATATCGAAAACTATAATTGAGAAACTAAAAACTAAAGAAACTAAAAATATGCATCAAATTTATTGGTTTATAAAAAAGTTTATAATTATTTATTTAAAAGTTTATGAAAATTACATATAACCTAATAATGAAAGCAGACTAAATATTATTCGAATGAACAATTACCAATTTGAGAATTGCATTCATGGCAAACAAATATATAACTAAATAGTAATGCACAAAAAGGTATTAATTATAATTATATTAAAAAATTCAAAGGGTTACAAAAAAAATTTCAAGGACAAAAAGCGAAACACGTAGCTTGAAACGGATGCTTGTGACTGAATAGAAAAACTAGTGGGGTGTATGGCATCGTGCCTTAAGGCAAATTGCTGGAACTTCCCGTACCGTAACGAAATGTTCGAGGAATACTGAATGTTTTCAAATAAATTATTATTAATATTGTAACATTGTCTAATATTTATAAGAATTATATAAATGAATCGCAAAGTTGAAATTATTTGTTTGAAGAACTGTAGTCAGAATTAAAAGTAAAATCTGAATTATTTTCAATATACAAAAAAAAAATGTTGAAAAAAAAATTGAAACAAAATGTTTTTTTTCCAAAATCAATTATTTTGTTAAGACAAGCAGAATTTTCTTTGAATCATTTAAATCGGACGCTTAGTTCTCTCAAAAACTCCCATTTTTTACACATTTAGCTCCGTATCTTCGAAATGGCTGGGCCTGCCTTTGCCAAAAACTAATAAACACTTCTCCCAATCATTACTTGAATGTTTTTTAGATCATTCAAATCGGATACTCCGTTCTCTCAAAAACTCGATTTCTATTTTCCTATCTCCGTAACGGCTGGACCTGTCTTTGCCAAAAATAATCAGCTCTTTTCCCTATCAATAGGAATCGAATGTTTTTGAACCATCCAAATCGGTTGATCCGTGCGCCCGAAAACTTGACTGGAAATTTGTATCCATACATACATACACACACACACATCCATTTTTTCTGAGGTATGCCAAATTGTTCAGAACCTTCAAAACGTCGAGAAATGTAAAAAAATTCAATTTCGATTTTCGGCCCATTACAATAACTTACCCTACAGAAAGTTAATAAGAAAAAAGTAGCCGGACTTTTTTCCGGAGCGGTCTGGAATTTTCTGGGATCGATCCGGACTTTTCCGGGTTGGAACCGTTCACGGTTCTTCCGGAACCGGGTCCTTTTTGGACTTTGGAACCGGTTCTTGAAAATGACGGTTCTTGACAGCTCTAATTCTAAGGGCTTCATTATCAGAAGATATTCCGCAATGTTTGAAAATTCATAACAAAAGTATTTTATTCCGCTGTTATTTTTTTGGTAGTTGTTTAGTTTACGAAACCTTAATATACTTCCTTATTCTTTAAGTTTTAGTTGTTTACTTCAACGTTTATCTTCCATCCTCTATCTTTCTAATAGGTCATACTATGACCTTTTCTTCTCAACTTGTCCCTTCATCCCTTATCTTGTCATAAGGGTTCTTAGCACTTGACATTTGAAATTCCGCCTGGTCGAATTTTAATCGTTGTTCGTATAATAAAATCTGTAGTCGATTTTCAAAGAAAATTCTATTTTAGTCTTGATACTGCCTTTGTGCACGCTAAGCCTCAACTAACGTGTTCATTGAAATGAATACTTTGCATCGGCGTATTTTCGTGCAAGAAAGATCAATATTACCACCTGGCTGCTTGCCGAGGTGTAAGGTCATATTTGTAATGATTAGAATGCAAAAAAACCTGAGGTAATCAAAACTGAAGACCATTCTTACACCATCTTATACCATACTGGTGGTTAAGACTGATGGTAAATGCATAGAATATAAAAGTGCCTGGTGGTAAGTAATCTCTTGGCTTCTTCCAAAGTCCCAGGCTGAAAACAGCGTTTCAGGCAAAATGATATCAAAAAGTAGTTATATCAATATTTACTCGAAAATAAAGATAAAAATATGTTTCCAAGTCAAAATAGCATTCATAGTTGTTTGAACATATTTTCGTTTTAGTATATTGCCATGAAGGTGACAATCTTCATGGCATTGAGCTTTTATGCGGAGTGGTTGCTACCCCTGGTAGAGAGGGTAGCGGAGTGTTTTGATAGAAATAATTGTTCACTTCTAAAAGTAAAGTCCGCAAAACCAAATGTTTAATAAATAATAAATAAATATATCATCTTCAATTAGAACTTAGAGACAAATCAGTGATTGTAATAAGAACTGCAACAAATACATAATATACAAACAAATTAGTGTTTAATACAGTCCACAGCTACAAGGGTTAAATTATAACCGAACAACCTGAGTTAACGAAGGAGAGTTTTAAAAAATTATTATTATTATTATTGCATTAAATTAAAAACATATCACCACTATTAGAAAAATTCTAATGACAACTATATTAAATATAGGTAGGAGAACAGTTCGTTTCTAAACACGATGGGCTTCTAAAAAATGACTATAGCCTTTCTATTTCTATCAAATAAATTTTGTAAATGTTCTACATCTACACTTATTCATATGTTAATTTATTTATAGGACATATAAAGATCATTGTTTTCTGGCAACGTGAATTTGGTGCATAATAATACAGCATAAGTCTGGACACAGTACTTTTCACATAAACATGTCGTTCCAACATTGGATGAGTGCCAAATTGGTCGAATCAAAAAGACAGCAGACTAAAAGTTCCGTACAAGCAAATATTCAGTCGAATAAAATGTAACTTTTTTATGAAATATAAATATTGAGTAAATTTAGTCCATTATTTATTATATTAGTCGATTATTATTATTGAGTAAATTTAGTCCATTACGTTGATTTTATATTAGTCCATATAAGTGAAAAATCTTGTCTCTATTTTGGATACAAACAATAACACTCAAAGACTAAAAAATTTTGCTCAAAATAATATTGATCTAATGTAATATTAAAATAAATACCAAAAGTGTTAATTTATCATGGACTATTATTAATAACGACAAAGATAATCCAAAATTTGTTCTAAATAATATCGTACTAATTACGTAGAAAGGTAAACAGATGGACAAGTAGATAGGTAAATAGGTGGACACTTAGACAGAGGTAAAAAGGTAGATGAAAATGAATGTAATAATCAAATTGTATGTAACTCTTTTTATGAAATGTGAATATTGTGTGAAATTATCCCATTCTAATTGATTTTATAATAGGTCGTATAAGTGCAAAATGTTTTCTCTATTTTGGATACAAACTGTAACTCTCGAAGACTTATATATTTTGCCCAAAATAATATTGCAATAATGCACTACTAAAATAAATGCCAAAAGTCCTTTTTAATTGATTATAGATTATTTATAAAAACGACTAAGATAATCCAAAATTTGTTCAAAATAATATCGTGCTAATTACGTAGAAGGTAAACAGATGCGTAGGTAGATAGGTAGATAGGTAAATAGGGACACAAGTAGACAGGTAGACAGGTAAACAGTTAGATAAGTAGATCATTGATTAAATCGCTTATTCGATTTATGTGTCGATATATGTAAAATCCACTTAAAACTAGTATAGTTTTATTTAATAATTATGAACTATAAATAAAATAATAATTCAGAATTTTGCTCAAAATAATGTCGAACTAATTTTTATTTTCACGTAAAGGTTCGTGACTTGCAGTTTTACATAGTTTTAGATTTAATATGCATTGTAGAAAAATTAAAATGTTGCAGTATAATTTTAGAAATAAAATTAAAATAAAAACAAACTTGTAGTATAATTAAGTACTGAAGAGATCTCCAAAAAAAGCACATAATTTAATTCCCCATTCATCTCCTCTTTATCAACTTAGGTGAAAAATGTTTATGCACATGAGAAGAAATTTATAAATATAATGAAAGAACAAATTACCTCCTGTTTCAAAATTTAAAATAAAATATTTAGTAGTATGAGAGACTGGATACGGTTGTGCCAAGTTACGGTAGTGACAATAACAGCTAAACTATATCAATTTTGAGATAAGATCCAAAAGAAGAAAGATGAAGTATGTTTGTTTGAACAAGTTTTCATTATTAACAGCTAAACTATACCGGTTTTGATATAAGGTCCAAAGGGAGAAAGATGAAGTATGTTCGTTTGAACAAGTTTCCATTATTGCTTTCAGTCGGCCCTACATTAATATGATCTGTAGACCGAATAGCTTTTAAAATGCCAAGGTAAGTATTTTTGTTCAATTTCTCGAAACTAAACTTTTTCTTTTTTTGTATGATTGGATTTTATGACTAATCGTATTTAACTACAGTATTTCCTGATAGGCAAATGATCAGATTACCATCTAATTTACTTTTCTCCCAGCTAACTGGTAAGTTGACAAAATTATTGCTGATCAAAAAAAAAGTGGCACAACCGTACCCTAATGACTAACAAATCAAACGTTTATATTTCAATTTTTTTAAAAACTTTATCCCGTGGTGTACAATATAACACTACTGCAAAACAAAATCAATACGTGAATGGGTTATAATTAGAAAATTCTTCTAATCTACAATATTTAAAAATCCTCTTTAAATAAAATTAAAAACTACATACCAAATAATATTCGAATATGTTTTATGTTAGCAAATGTAAAGAATTAAATGTGGTCATCACTAAATTACATATATTTATAATTAGAAAATAAAAATATATATAAAAATAAAAGTTAAATATAAAGTTCCCAAATTTCCATTAATATCTTAACCTACAAATAATTACTCAATTAATTCCGTATACCTCTACGATACTTTTTATATCCTCATATAATAAATCTTGTCACGGTCACGCACTCGTCAGTTTTCACACCAAAAAATCACACAAAAAATCTGTTCAGCAAATTTTACTTTTATTTTAACAAAACTGACCTAAATGTACATAATTGTGTTGATTTATTACCAAAATTTTCATTATTTTCACGGAAATGTAACATTTTGACGTTTCGCAACATGTAGCAGCGACCTAGGCACTGCGAAATGTTTGCGGCAATTCGGACTTGCGCAATACGAAGGATAAAGGAAATCGTTTTCCGAGAGGAAATTCTATCTACATATAAAATGGGTTTGTGGTAGTATATAAATACAAGCCAACAATTTATTTTCACAACACCAGAAGATATAGGGCAAAAGCTCCTAGTAGAAAAATTTCATAGTATTAGAATATTATGGATATATTTTTAATAAATTCTATATTTAGAATATATTGTTGTTGGTTGAAATGCCGTTTGTATTGTAATGTTTATTGTTTGCTATTTCTGCAAAAAATACTGATAAGCCCATAAGCTTAAATTATATATTGGGATGCTGAATGGGATATTGCCCTCGATGATGCATCTAATACAGCTCAATTAACTACGAAAGATACGTGCGCTCATAACCAGATATTAAGATAATCAGATATTAAAGCGGAAAATTAAGATTAAGATGGTCTCTTAGTAACAGAGTAGCATTTTTACTTATTTTTTCGTGTTTTTCAGTATGTTCTTTCGCATGTAAATTTATATTATTATTTATTACAGTAAGTATATTATGATAACAATATTTCGCTATTAAATTGATAAAAATTATAAAAAATAAAGAATGTTTAAAACCTGCAAAAATCTAATACCATAGAAGATCTGATTATTTATTTAGGAAGTCTCAATTAAAAATGAGAGAAAATGTTTATTTAAATGTTCATCTAAGTCCGAGTTTAACCAGATGAAAATGATGTAAATAAATTCAGCATTTAATTATTTTTCCTTCATTTTCTAATGAAATCCATATTGATTATTATTCCAATTTATTTTAATCTGAACCAACGAAACTGTGTTTGCTTTATTACCATTCTATTATTTTCTTATCTTGTGCAATTTTTAGATATATTTATATTTTGTTTAAATAGCTTTTTATTTATATAGATTTTCAGACGAAAAATTCTGACCTCAGCAAAAATAAAATAAAATTAAAATTAACATTGTTGGTATAGCTATTTTAATATAGAAATGTTTCTTCACTAAAAGCAAGTTTATTTTGTACTAAACTAACATGTATTATTAAATATTATTATTTGAACGGGATGACATCATGTGAGAAAATTGTATTAATCGATTTATAATTCTGAAAACAAGTGGCAAATAAATATTTTTATTTGAAGACTATTTTTTTATTTTAATAAATGTAATGGCAGCAAATTTTTAATATAATTCATCAAATATACATATATATATATATATATATATATATATATTGACATGCGCAAAAAATCAATGCGGAAAATAAATGACCGAGAAAATGATGAAAAGCCGAAACTTTAATGGGAGCAATTTAGATCGCAAATTGCCCATATTCTATCAAGATTTAAGAGAATAAACCTAAATTGAATGAAGTAATTCCCATTATCATAATTTTAAATACATCAATAATTTTGGACTTACAAAACCAAAGGTGAATTAAAATAAATTTCTAGAATTTTTGATTTAAAACAGCAATGTTGTATTAAAATTGCATTTGCGTTTTTATTATAAGTGATCATGAAATCATAATACTGAAATTCAATGAAATAATTCATATTTTAATGATTTTAAATATATAAATAATTTTGGACTTACAGAAGCAAAGCTCAAATGAATTTCTTGAATTTTGAGTTTAAAAGAGCAAAGTTGTATTAAAATTGCAATTTCGTGATCATGAAATCATAAAATAAATTTCTAGAATTTTGGATTTAAAAAAAAACAAAATTGTATTAAAATTGCAATGAAATCATGAATCTAAAATTGAATAAACTAATTCACATTTTAGACTTACAGAAGTTAAAATAAAATAAATTTCTAGAATTTTTGATTATAAAAGCTAAGTTGTATTAAAGTTGCAATACCATAATCTCTGTAATTGATCACGCAGTCAATTTGTTCTAATTAATCATTATGGCAAAGTAATTAATAAACCATTTATATGCTTACGCATGATTAAATATATGAAAATAAATAAACCTATTCGAGATAATAATTCACATACAAGCAAACGTGTCAGATCTGATTGATTACATAGCTAATAATAGTTAATCTGCAATATATATCCATATCAGAATCTATATATTTATGATTGACTAGAATTTGCAAATTTGCAGAACCACTGACATTTCCATGTAAATTGCATGTTCAAGAAATAAAAACATTTGCCAATCATCAGAATGTTTATATACTAAATTTATTTACATTTACATTAAACATTTATTATACATACATACATATAAACATGTGTATATATATGCATATGTATATGTATGTATATTTATATGTATGTATTTGTATATTAGAAGAAAGAGTCTTGGATTTGTAAATATTTTGTAGAGCTTCGAACAAAAAATCCAAAAAGTAATAAAAGAACAAAAAAGTTTTTTAAAATCCATTTTTTATTTATTTACTGTCGACAGTAAATGAATGTATTTTTCGAACATTCAATCCAAAAATAAAACATTTTTTGTAGATGTTTTATTACGATGTTTCGGACCTAGATACGTTCCATCACCACCTTTTTCTATAGGAGACAATTTTTTATAGAATGACAATATTAATTATGATGATTAGAGGGAAGTCCCGTAACGCCGGACGGCACTAAGCATCGGACACTCTATTTAACACGTATTATTTAAGCAAATATAAATCTTTTCATTTCAAAATACAAGTGAAAGGGGCGCGGGGGGCACACAGGTACAGGATCACGCGTCAAGCCTCGCCTGTCATAAATCATAATTTAATAAAATATTTCGTAAATATTTTTTGATTTATTTATAAATAACCTTAGGTGTCCGCCACTAGGGAACTTCCCCCTACAGAATATTAGAATACGTAAAAGAATATAAATTAATATGTAAAATTGAGAAGTAAATATTATTTACCCGTAATATTGATCTATAAAACCAAATCACTCGTAAAAATTACTCAAAACATTTGAAAATTATAAGAGAAGTCAAAGTTTTCAAATATTCTTGAGTAATGTTTTACGAGAGATTTTGACAAAAAATTAGTGAAATGGAGTTATAGATGAATATTGCAGCAGAATAATTCTTGCTTCAATTTTTTATATAATTTCTACATATTTATCTTTTTTTAAGAAAAGGTACATAATCCATTCCTTTATATTTTTTTGAATATTCTGTAATCATCTTCATTAAAATTGTTATTCTATAAAAAAATGTTTTTGTCAGAACAACCTGATGATAGAACGTATCTAGTAATTAAACAACTATAAAAACCAATTGTTTTTCATTTATTGGATTAATTGTTCGGAAAAAGCATATATCAATTTATTGAAAAATTCAGGATTTTTTTATATATATATATACATATATACACCTACATTGCTGGCTTTTCATATATAGTTGCAAAACTCACGTCACAGGATGTTTCATACACTTTTATCAGAATATAAAAGTGACTCATAAACCACAATACACTTCTACATTAAAAATCACAAATTTTGCACAAAAACATGTATGAAATTTCAAAAAAATCTAAACTAGCATTCACTTTAATTACTTCAATAGAGCACTCTTTGTTGAAAACATTCCTGTCTTTCGTATTTCTTAACAAATTTTACCACTCTTGCACAGGTCCTTATTTTCATTAATTTCTCACATCTTCAAAATATTTCAACGTAAACTAAACTAAATAATATCACTATAATCAAAATAAATAGAGTAATTAAGCCTAGATAAGTTAAATACTGATTATCGCACATAATACTGTTGTGATCTCGAAGCACATTGCAATTATGAGACATAATATTAAAATGAAACGAATTTGATAACAAATCTTGTATTGGGCGTGTTTATAAAAGGAAGTATATATATATATATATATATATATATATATATATATATATATTAGTGTACATATACACTTGTAAGTCTTGCATGTATACGCAAATAAAAGAGGTTTATTGGTTTTAACAAATTATCTCAAGCTAATCTTTCCCAAGAGCTCACAGACAAATAAAGATAAAGAACTATAATAAATATACTAACAGAATAAATATTTACAATGAAATCATGAAAGTGCGAAAAGCCACAATTTTAAATATTAAAAAAAAATGCATTCGATTAAATAGCTCTTAATAAGAGAGCTAGAATGGAGAGAATACTCAATTAGATTATAATAAAGAATCCGCCAAATTACTTTAAAAAAAGCTTAATTATTTCTCAAATTTCTGTTTTTATTTGAAAGTACAATCCTTTCGGTTAATAATTGAAAATAATTTCATTTAGGGCTACCTCGGCTGGCCATTGAAAAAAAAATTAGACAAAAAATTCGTAAAAAAAACTTTAGGTTGGAGACCCTGTAGTTCACGAATCAACCTATCCTATCACATATAAAATTTCGTTAATAATATTTTTATTAATTTATAATAATCAACACAATAGCTTATAGATTTTTTTTCTGATTGCTACTTAATTATTTAAAAAAAATTGTAATGAGACTAATACTTCAAAAATTCACTTGTATTTGAGATGATTGTTTGTATTTGAGAAGTTTCAACTAAAAATGCTGAACGAGTCTCTGTATGTATATCCATGAATACTGATTATTAATTTTTTCTTAATATCCAAAAAATCGAGTAATTTCACAATTATATAATTAAAATTTTCCGCAAATTTATCATTAATTTTACATTTAATTGGCAACAAAGTACTGGTAAAGTCTGAACAGTTTCATGAAAAACTACATAGCATAAAAAATATTTGTTGTAAATAGTTCATAAAATGCTATGAAACCTCATAAAGAATTTAGAGCTTTGAGCGTTGAGCTTTTACAAAATAAGACAAGCACTAATTAAATTTTGTATATATTAATATTAATTAACCAACTTTTAACATTTTTTTTAGTTTTAGAAAATAATTTTCCATTTGAAACTGAATATCTCTTATCCTTTAGGTATTATACTTTGAGAATATCTCGCAGTAGGTGGGGAATTGTTGAAATAATGATTCATTGACCACAACCAGTCTTATTTTACAGATCCATGAAAAAATTTAAGTGTTCAATCGTTTTGTGTATTTTCAAATGTGTATTAAAAAGTGAGAAATAAATTAACAAACGAAGAAAAGCTACAAAGTGTTGATTAAGAAGAAACAGCACCGTGGAAAGAAAATGACTCTATCGAAACTCTAAAGAAACTTCATTGGATGTTATAGATTAAAAATAGAATATAGGTTTGCAATAATTTAATAGATAACTTTAATAGATTTTAAATAGATTTTAAAAGTCTCAGAAATTCTTCAGGGTGTCTCAGACTTCAACGTCAAGCCGAAATATTGACCTTAAACGTCCAGAAAAATTAGGAAAAGTTGTTTGAAAATTTAGAGCTTTTAAATGCAACTTAGAGCTTTGGTAAAATTATGATCATTTTTCGGTAATTATGGTTATTTTTTATTAATTTTGTTCATCTACATTTTACAACCATAATCATGAACAATATTTCTAGGACCACAGTAAAAAATAATAACACAATTGCCACAGGTTTTCAAGAATTAATACTTTTTCTTAAACTATAATTTTAAAAATATTAAAATCCAACGATTTTGAAAAGCCCTTCTTTAAAAAAAATGTACGAACTAAAGTGTGTGTGGCAAGTTTTATCAAAAGTTGGCGTAATCAAAGGGAACTGTAAAATGATACTGAAAAATTTGGAGTAAAATAGTTAAATACTAACATAAGAACAAGATATTTACTAAAGAACAAAAACGTTAAGACAAGGCTTGAATAAAAAATAAATTCACACAGCAGAATATTTCCAATTAGCAAAAAAATAGTTTATATACGTTTGTATATAAATGCAACGTATGCACATAAATAATTTTTATATAATAAATATTTTCATGAGATATACGATACTTGTTCCAATTAAGAAGCGTGAGCCCATATATGTTTATTATATACAAATGTATATGCGTATATACACATATATACAATCAAATTATTATATTAAATACTGACCTTGAATATATTTTGAGGCATAAACTATATGCAAACAATAAATTCCTTTGAATTCTGAAAAAATAGTTAAAAATGGCGCGGTATTGAAAGCGACACGTAATCTCACACAAATATTTCACTTGAATCATTTGTGTCAGAGAATAATAATGGCTTGTTATGTTATTAATAAGATAGCAGCTTATCTGTAAGTGATAAAGATTGTACGTATCAGCAACATTTGAAACTAGAAAAACAATCACTAAAATTTCACCGAGTAGCTCTTCTCGACCAAGGGCATCAGACGGTGCAGCCACCAGTAATAAGAATTGCATTCATTAGGCAGCCTGGACCACCAGTATTGATTGAATTATATTTTCTCTATCATGCACTGACGATTTTTTTACCCTAAACACAAGTTCCTAACCTCCCTTTCATTTTTCTCTTAACTACCCTTTGTTTTATAAAAAAAATAATGCCAATCTGTTTGATTTAAGTTTAAATCCCAAGTCTAATTCAAGACACAAGACGTAAACTTGTTAAAGATCCCATATTAAAACTGGCTACCTCATTTAATAATTTAGATGGACTGGGTACTATGCAACATATTTAACAAATTGTCAGAAATTTTATGAATTAGTTAATAACATTTTTAAGGAACTTGTTTTTACGCTATTGATGAATATAGAATGCCTTCATACCAACTTGGTATAAAGATGTCTGAGAAGTGATAACTTCTACTTAGTATTACCAAGATTAGCCGCTAACTAAAACTTTGTGTTATTTTCTTTAAACTAAATTTTGAACTTCGGCATAGAACGTGTTAAAATATATGCTAATATTCAGCTACTATTACAAACTTTTATTAACTTTTAAAACAATTATAAACAATAATTCAGAACGAATATTCTTATACTTCCATATACCATCAAGTAGTATGCAAGTGTAGGACCTAATATTTTCCCAGGTCTAAAATATATATTGCAGAGTAACCAATTTTATTTAACAAAAGTGTTGATATTTTGTCATCTGAAGCCACAAGCCATTCAAAATAAATCCTCCTAGAACTTTTCATCGTTCAACCCTTTCCACTCGCGAATTGCGAGATTAGTATGTATTTTGCCACCGGAGCGGCGGAATCCGAGTGGAACCATCATATTAGATAGTTCCATCTTTATTCATTTATTCATCATATTGATGTTGAGAAAAATAATTAAAATTCTAATGTTCAGAAAATGAGTTTAAATGCGTAGTTAAATGTCTGTTAAGCCTATTTGCCCCATTTGAGAAATGACTGTTAAGCCAATTTGTGTACAATTGACTTTTGAAATCATTTAATTTTGTGAGACTTTAGAACTTTAGATAGACAACAAAAGATACATTCACGA
>NW_020539724.1:19467599-19490315 GCF_003426905.1 Ctenocephalides felis | reverse complement strand
ATCAAAAAAAAAGTGGCACAACCGTACCCTAATGACTAACAAATCAAACGTTTATATTTCAATTTTTTTAAAAACTTTATCCCGTGGTGTACAATATACCACTACTGCAAAACAAAATCAATACGTGAATAGGTTATAATTAGAAAATTCTTCTAATCTACAATATTAAAAATCCTCTTTAAATAAAATTAAAAACTACATACCAAATAATATTCGAATATGTTTTTGTTAGCAAATGTAAAGAAATTAAATGTGGTCATCCTAAATTACATATATTTATAATTAGAAAATAAAAATATATATAAATAAAAAGTTAAATATAAAGTTCCCAAATTTCATTAATATCTTAACCTACAAATAATTTACTCAATTAATTCCGCATACCTCTACGAGATTTTTTATATCCTCATATATAAATCTTGTCACGGTCACGCACTGTTCAGTTTTCACGTCAAAAAATCACACACAAAATTTGTTAAACAAATTTTACTTTTATTTAAACAAAAGTGACCTTAATGTACATAATTGTGTCGATTTATTACCAAAATTTGTATTATTTTCACGGAAATGTAACATTTTGACGTTTCGCAACATGTAGCAGCGACCTAGGCACTGCGAAATGTTTGCGGCAATTCGGACTTGCGCAATACGAAGGATAAAGGAAATCGTTTTCCGAGAGGAATTCTATGTACATATAAAATGGCTTTGTGGTAGTATATAAATACAAGCCAGCAATTTATTTTCACAACACCAGATGATATAGGGCAAAAGTTCCTAGTAGAAAATTTTCATATTTTTAATAAATTCTATATTTAGAATATATTGTTGCTGGTTGAAATGTATGTACTGTAATGTATATTGTTGCTATTTTTGCAAAAAATACTAATAAGCCCATAAGCTTATATTATATATTGGGATGCTGAATGGGATATTTCTCTCGATGATGCATCTAATACAGCTCAATTAACTACGAAAGATACGTGCGCTCATAACCAGATATTAAGATAATCAGATATTAAAGCGGAAAATTAAGATTAAGATGGTCTCTTAGTAACAGAGTAGCATTTTTACTTATTTTTTTCGTGTTTTTCAGTATGTTCTTTCGCATGTAAATTTATTATTATTATTTATTACAGTAAGTATATTATGATAACAATATTTCGCTATTAAATTGATAAAAATTATAAAAAATAAAGAATGTTTAAAACCTGCAAAAATCTAATACCATAGAAGATCTGATTATTTATTTAGGAAGTCTCAATTAAAAATGAGAGAAAATGTTTATTTAAATGTTCATCTAAGTCCGAGTTTAACCAGATGAAAATGATGTAAATAAATTCAGCATTTAATTATTTTTCCTTCATTTTCTAATGAAATCCATATTGATTATTATTCCAATTTATTTTAATCTGAACCAACGAAACTGTGTTTGCTTTATTACCATTCTATTATTTTCTTATCTTGTGCAATTTTTAGATATATTTATATTTTGTTTAAATAGCTTTTTATTTATATAGATTTTCAGACGAAAAATTCTGACCTCAGCAAAAATAAAATAAAATTAAAATTAACATTGTTGGTATAGCTATTTTAATATAGAAATGTTTCTTCACTAAAAGCAAGTTTATTTTGTACTAAACTAACATGTATTATTAAATATTATTATTTGAACGGGATGACATCATGTGAGAAAATTGTATTAATCGATTTATAATTCTGAAAACAAGTGGCAAATAAATATTTTTATTTGAAGACTATTTTTTTATTTTAATAAATGTAATGGCAGCAAATTTTTAATATAATTCATCAAATATACATATATATATATATATATATATATATATATATATATATTTTGACATGCGCAAAAAATCAATGCGGAAAATAAATGACCGAGAAAATGATGAAAAGCCGAAACTTTAATGGGAGCAATTTAGATCGCAAATTGCCCATATTCTATCAAGATTTAAGAGAATAAACCTAATTGAATGAAGTAATTCCCATTATCATAATTTAAATACATCAATAATTTTGGACTTACAAAACCAAAGGTGAATTAAAATAAATTTCTAGAATTTTTGATTTAAAACAGCAATGTTGTATTAAAATTGCATTTGCGTTTTTATTATAAGTGATCATGAAATCATAATACTGAAATTCAATGAAATAATTCATATTTTAATGATTTTAAATATATAATAATTTTGGACTTACAGAAGCAAGCTCAAATGAATTTCTTGAATTTTGAGTTTAAAAGAGCAAAGTTGTATTAAAATTTGCAATTTCGTGATCATGAAATCATAAAATAAATTTCTAGAATTTTGGATTTAAAACGAGCAAAATTGTATTAAACTTGCAATGAAATCATGAATCTAAAATTGAATAAACTAATTCACATTTTAGACTTACAGAAGTTAAAATAAAATAAATATTCTAGAATTTTTGATTATAAAAGCTAAGTTGTATTAAAGTTGCAATACCATAATCTCTGTAATTGATCACGCAGTCAATTTGTTCTAATTAATCATTATGGCAAAGTAATTAATAAACCATTTATATGCTTACGCATGATTAAATATATGAAAATAAATAAACCTATTCGAGATAATAATTCACATACAAGCAAACGTGTCAGATCTGATTGATTACATAGCTAATAATAGTTAATCTGCAATATATATCCATATCAGAATCTATATATTTATGATTGACTAGAATTTGCAAATTTGCAGAACCACTGACATTTCCATGTAAATTGCATGTTCAAGAAATAAAAACATTTGCCAATCATCAGAATGTTTATATACTAAATTTATTTACATTTACATTAAACATTTATTATACATACATACATATAAACATGTGTATATATATGCATATGTATATGTATGTATATTTATATGTATGTATTTGTATATTAGAAGAAAGAGTCTTGGATTTGTAAATATTTTGTAGAGCTTCGAACAAAAAATCCAAAAAGTAATAAAAGAACAAAAAAGTTTTTTAAAATCCATTTTTTATTTATTTACTGTCGACAGTAAATGAATGTATTTTTCGAACATTCAATCCAAAAATAAAACATTTTTTTGTAGATGTTTTATTACGATGTTTCGGACCTAGATACGTTCCATCACCACCTTTTTCTATAGGAGACAATTTTTTATAGAATGACAATATTAATTATGATGATTAGAGGGAAGTCCCGTAACGCCGGACGGCACTAAGCATCGGACACTCTATTTAACACGTATTATTTAAGCAAATATAAATCTTTTCATTTCAAAATACAAGTGAAAGGGGCGCGGGGGGCACACAGGTACAGGATCACGCGTCAAGCCTCGCCTGTCATAAATCATAATTTAATAAAATATTTCGTAAATATTTTTTGATTTATTTATAAATAACCTTAGGTGTCCGCCACTAGGGAACTTCCCCTACAGAATATTAGAATACGTAAAAGAATATAAATTAATATGTAAAATTGAGAAGTAAATATTATTTACCCGTAATATTGATCTATAAAACCAAATCACTCGTAAAAATTACTCAAAACATTTGAAAATTATAAGAGAAGTCAAAGTTTTCAAATATTCTTGAGTAATGTTTTACGAGAGATTTTGACAAAAAATTAGTGAAATGGAGTTATAGATGAATATTGCAGCAGAATAATTCTTGCTTCAATTTTTTATATAATTTCTACATATTTATCTTTTTTAAGAAAAGGTACATAATCCATTCCTTTATATTTTTTGAATATTCTGTAATCATCTTCATTAAAATTGTTATTCTATAAAAAAATGTTTTTGTCAGAACAACCTGATGATAGAACGTATCTAGTAATTAAACAACTATAAAAACCAATTGTTTTTCATTTATTGGATTAATTGTTCGGAAAAAGCATATATCAATTTATTGAAAAATTCAGGATTTTTTATATATATATATACATATATACACCTACATTGCTGGTTTTTCATATATATTTGCAAAACTCACGTCACAGGATGTTTCATACACTTTTATCAGAATATAAATGTGACTCACAAATCACAATACACTTCTACATTAAACCTCACAAAATTTGCACAAAAACATGTATGAAATTTCAAAAAAATCTAAACTAGCATTCACTTTAATTACTTCAATAGAGCACTCTTTGTTGAAAACATTCCTGTCTTTCGTATTTCTTAACAAATTTTACCACTCTTGCACAGGTCCTTATTTTCATTAATTTCTCACATCTTCAAAATATTTCAACGTAAACTAAACTAATAATCACTATAATCAAAATAAATAGAGTAATTAAGCCTAGATAAGTAAATACTGATTATCGCACATAACTGTTGTGATCTCGAAGCACATTGCAATTATGAGACATAATATTAAAATGAAACGAATTTGATAACAAATCTTGTATTGGGCGTGTTTTATAAAAGGAAGTATATATATATATATAATATATATATATATATATTATATATATTAGTGTACATATACACTTGTAAGTCTTGCATGTATACGCAAATAAAAGAGGTTTATTGGTTTTAACAAATTATCTCAAGCTAATCTTTCCCAAGAGCTCACAGACAAATAAAGATAAAGAACTATAATAAATATACTAACAGAATAAATATTTACAATGAAATCATGAAAGTGCGAAAAGCCACAATTTTAAATATTAAAAAAAAATGCATTCGATTAAATAGCTCTTAATAAGAGAGCTAGAATGGAGAGAATACTCAATTAGATTATAATAAATCCGCCAAATTACTTTAAAAAAGCTTAATTATTTCTCAAATTTCTGTTTTTATTTGAAAGTACAATCCTTTCGGTTAAATTGAAAATAATTTCATTTAGGGCTACCTCGGCTGGCCATTGAAAAAAAAATTAGACAAAAAATTCGTAAAAAAAACTTTAGGTTGGAGACCCTGTAGTTCACGAATCAACCTATCCTATCACATATAAAATTTCGTTAATAATATTTTTATTAATTTATAATAATCAACACAATAGCTTATAGATTTTTTTTCTGATTGCTACTTAATTATTTAAAAAAAATTGTAATGAGACTAATACTTCAAAAATTCACTTGTATTTGAGATGATTGTTTGTATTTGAGAAGTTTCAACTAAAAATGCTGAACGAGTCTCTGTATGTATATCCATGAATACTGATTATTAATTTTTTCTTAATATCCAAAAAATCGAGTAATTTCACAATTATATAATTAAAATTTTCCGCAAATTTATCATTAATTTTACATTTAATTGGCAACAAAGTACTGGTAAAGTCTGAACAGTTTCATGAAAAACTACATAGCATAAAAAATATTTGTTGTAAATAGTTCATAAAATGCTATGAAACCTCATAAAGAATTTAGAGCTTTGAGCGTTGAGCTTTTACAAAATAAGACAAGCACTAATTAAATTTTGTATATATTAATATTAATTAACCACTTTTAACATTTTTTTAGTTTTTAGAAAATAATTTTCCATTTGAAACTGAATATCTCTTATCCTTTAGGTATTATACTTTGAGAATATCTCGCAGTAGGTGGGGAATTGTTGAAATAATGATTCATTGACCACAACCAGTCTTATTCCAAAGTTCCATGAAAAAAATTCAGAGTGCAATCGTTTTGTGTATTTTCAAATGTGTAAAAAGTGAGAAATAAATTAACAAACGAAGAAAAGCTATAAAGTGTTTATCAAGAAGAAACAGCACCTTGGAAAGAAAATGACTCTATCGAAACTCTAAAGAAACTCATTGGCTGTTATAGATTGAAAATAGAATATAGGTTTCCAATAATTTAATAGATAACCTTTTTAAAAGTTCAAATTCATATTCAGGATGTCTCAGATCATAACGTCAAGCCGAAATGGGTTGTTATTGACCTCAACTGTCCTGAAGAAATTTAGAGAAAATAATCTCATGTTTGGTAATTTTGAGCTTTTAAGTGCAACTTAGAGCTTTGGTAAAATTATGATCATTTTCGGTAATTATGGTAATTTCGGTAATTTTTATTAATTTTGTTCATCTACATTTTAGAACCATAACCGTAAAAAGCAATTTCTAGGACCTCAGTAAAAAATAATAACATAATTGCCACAGGGATTCAATAACTAATACTTTTCCTAGAACTATAAATTTAAAAATATTAAAATCGAACGATTTTTAGAAGACTATCTTTAAAAAAAATGTACTAACTAAAGTGTGTGTGGCAAGTTTTATCAAAAGTTGGCACAATTAAAGGGAACTGTAAAATGGTACTGAAATTTTTGAGTAAAATAGTTAAATACTAACATAAGAACAATAAATTTACTAAAGAACAGAAACGTTAAGATTCTTGAATAAAAAATAAATTCACATAGCAGAATATTTGCAATTAGCAAAAAAATAGTTTATATGCGTTTGTATATAAATGCAACGTATGCACATAAATAATTTTTATAATAAATATTTTCCCGAGATATACGATACTTGTTCCAATTAAGAAGCGTGAGCCCATATATGTTTATTATATACAAATATATATGCGTATACAATCAAATTATTATATTAAATACTGACCTTGAATATATTTTGAGCATAAACTATATGCAAACAATTAATTCCTTTGAAGTCTGAAAAAGTAGTTAAAAATGGCGCGGTATTGAAAGCAACACGTAATCTCACACAAATATTTCACTTGAATCATTTGTGTCAGAGAATAATAATGGCTTGTTATGTTATTAATAAGATAGCAGCTTATCTGTAAGTGATAAAGATTGTACGTATCAGCAACATTTGAAACTAGAGAAATAATCACTAAAATTTCACCGAGTAGCTCTACTCGACCAAGGGCATCAGACGGTGCAGCCACCAGTAATAAGAATTGCATTCATCAGATGGCCTGGACCACCAGTGATCGACTTACATTGAATTATATTTTCACTATCATCTACTATATCTTGTTGACTTTTTGACTTTTTTCCGGAATCACATGACCTTAACCGTTCTGGCATATTTCTCTTAATTACCTTTGTTTTATAAAAATTAAAACCAAATAAAATTCAACACAAGACATAAACTTGTTCAAGACATCGAAACTTGCTACCCCAACACCTTTAGATAAAGTGGGTACTATGCTATTAGGGGCGTCCATTAATCACGTGGGGGTTCAGGGAGAAATTTTATTAATTACTTATATTATGTTATTACTTAACCACATTTTTAAGGAACCTGTCTTTTACACGATTGATGAATATATAAGACAATACTCTTAGACATCTAACTAAAACTTTGTGTAATCTTCCATAAACTAAACTTTTAACTTCTTTGTTCTTCGAATTAGATTTAATTTAGTATAGTATAATTTAATATAAAATTATGTATTTTTATATATTATTTATATTGGTTGATATAATAATAATAAATTTGGTGACGCTTGATTCACAAACGTTTATAATTTTAACAATATTTTTGTTATAATTTTATATTTAATTAATTTTTAAATAACGTTAATATGTTGATAACAGCAAATACTAATGTGAACCAGGTGAATTAACAAATTACATCAAGTACATGCCAATCATATGAATATCGAAAAATGTGCCGCATAGAACGTGTTGAAATATATGTTAATATTCAACTACCCTTACAAACTTTTATTAGCTTTTGAAACTATTATAAAAGAGAATCCAGAAAGGTTAATCAAATATTTTTTTACTTCCATTATGGAAATATATATTGAAAAATAAATAATGCTTTGAATATTCTTCTCAGAGAGCAGTAAGATGAAAAAGTTGATTTTTTGTCATCTGAAACGACAAGTTATTTGAAATATTATCCTTCTAAAAACTTTTCAACATATCTTACATAGCTTCATCTTTAGTCACCAAAATATCACCAAAATCAGGGAGCATCTTGAATTTGACCTATACTAGTTTAACATTATTTAGGAATACTTATGAACTAATGTTCTGAAAATGGGTTCAAATGTGTATATAAATTTCTGTTAAGCCTATTTGCCCCAATCAGCAAATTGAGAGTTAAGCCAATTTGTGTACAATTGACTTTTGAAATCATTTAATTTTATGAGGCTTTGGAAAGGTACTTGAAAGATACTTTATTTCACTACATCTAATATATATTAAAAATTATGGACCATTTATTAGTACTCTATAACACGAATAAAAAGCATTATAGTAACACAAGAAATGATATTTGTCCTTAAAAAAAAATGCAATTTTTTCGCGTAATTTAAAATACACATGGTGGGGGAAGGGGGTAATTTTGAATATCACTGTGTATCACGAAGATGGAGGGATGTCCAAAAATCTCTAAAAGAAATCGATCAGTGATTATGACGCCCTCTATTTAATTCCAGAATTTTTCTTTTCTCTTTTAGAAAACAAGAAAACAGTTAAAGCATACTCTAATCTAAAATATGATGCTTGCTCTTACAATTTCACATCCTAGAGATAAACTCAATCTTTATCATTCTTGTTTTAAATCTATCTTTAATATCACTTATATTTTGTTTTCAAAAACGATAAACATATTAAATCACAAATTATCAAATTAATTACGAGTAGGTCAAATGTCAAAAAGTATGAATCGATCATGGCTCAAGACAAGAAAGGTTCAAATATCACTTGGAAACCTTTAACTGAAAATTTCCTGATGAAATAAGTGGAAAATTGTAATTCCAAAAGACTAAAAATTAAAGAAAATTATACTTTAAAGATAATAAAATTTATTAATAAAAGTTAGCTTAAAACTTATAAGAAACCATACGACAAAAATGAAATCCATAAAAACAAAATCTAGTAAACTCACAATTTGTTCGGATTGTCCATATCGTTTAAAAAAATATTTCAAAATGGATTAAATTAGAATGTAGTACACTGAGGCATTTCTATATTTTATGGAAAATTCTATTATATATGTCACTGCAGATTTTGGAAGCCATTATGACTTATTTGATTCAAAAATAATTTTTTCTTATAGTTCTTCATAAATATTCAGATCTAAAATTTATATATAGAACCACACTTATACTTGATACTTATATGATTTATACACATTATACTTCATGTAATATTATATATGAAAACTTTGACATTTTATATTTCAAACAAATAAAAAAAATTTAACTGAAAAGCTTCTATTATAATGTAGAAATAAATATCAGTAATTAGTGAGAAAAAAGTTAAAATCACTATCTTGAATTTATACTATATTTTTAAGAATAATTTACTACCATGGATAAATAGTCCTTAGAAAAATTCATTTAAATTCAGTCAAGGGTGTATAAGCAAAAAAAATATTGCAATTACAAGTGAATCGATATTTTTGGCAGATGACAGTTTTAAATGTCAAACAATGATATGTTGTTTTTGCAATTTTTTTCATTTATTTCTACAATACTACTATATTTTTATAATTATATACATTCCCTTAACAAACTTCACAAAGATTTATCAAAATCCGACTAATCGTTTAGGAGAAGTATATTTACACACATCATTACAGAAGATTTATATATATATATATATATATATTATATATAAGATATATATATATATTATATATATATATATATATATATATATATATATTATATATATATGACAGAATATAAATACGATGTAATACATTTCTGATACAGGGTTTCCTTTATATGTTACTATTCTAAATGGATTAGACGTTTATATTTATGGACACTCCAGTTTTTGCATTATATATATATATATATATATATATATATATATATATTATACCTTTAGTTTTCTGTGCTAGTAAGTTTTCGCGCATGAGCATTGTCGGAAAATCGATTTTCCGGAAGCTGTGTGCATTACGAACCCGGAACAAACCGACTCTCGATAAAATTGGCACTCGGACAATTATATAATGCAATTGATGCATATTTTATTGCATTACACCATATTTATAAAGATTTTATTATAGCAATAAAAGTATTTATTTTATCTATAATAATCGTCTTTCTTCTATCGAAAATATGAGAGAAGTAGGAAGTACAACTCAGAATAATAGTTTATGAGACTTCTGCAGAATCTGATTGAAGAGGCTACCAAAATCGACTCAGAAAGATAGATAAAATTTATTTTTGATGTTAAATCAGTACCCCATTTATCTTAATTAAAATACTAAAGATAGCTCAAAAATTTTATATATATTCTAATCAATCATATACTTTTTTACTATTAGTTAACAAAAACTGGTTTTATATTAGATAAATGATCTCTATATAAATTATTTAAATGAACGACATTCAATTAATTATATATCTATAATTATATATAATATTTATATTTTTTTCAACAATGATTAAAACGTTCTTCTCGTCTTAGAGAAATCTCTAATCGACCAATCAAAAAAAGTCTTATTGATTATAAATCTGCGATTGCAATAATATTTAATTAATAACTACATAATATTTATAATTTAATTTATTATCATTATCATTTAATTTATTATTTATTAATTGATGAAAAAATCTCATCGATCAATAAAACACCTTGTTGATTATGAATAATTAATTAATAAAAACTTTATATTTATGAATTAATTTATTAATTATTATCGTTAATAGCATATCATTCAAGAACAAATGATTAAGAAAAAATTAGCATCAAAATTGACAAAAATTATTAATAGAAAAACAGCTTGAATGGAAGGTTTGACTAAATTAGAGATCAAAAAGCATTTCTACCAAATAAGAGGTTTACTAGTAAGGAATATAACCAATTCTATAAGATGTATCGATAAAAACTAGAAAAATTAACTCATAAATAAAAATAAATAAAAAGCTAAATTGAAAGGATTTTAGAGTCTGTCCATTTCTAAATATATAGTTGAAATCATTATACGAATAAATTATCTAATGCAAAAATAGAAATATATTAGAAAAACGAAAAATATAAATGTGTTATGCGAGTTCAGAAAAATACAAAGGTTACGAAAAGCTTAAAAACAGAAAAATATAAGTTGAAGAAAATTTACCAAATAGTCGATTAATATTGCTCAAAAACCATGATGCACTATCTCCGGAAAAAGCATTAATAATTAGCTGTTGTAAATAAATATATATCTATTTTTTATGAATTTAGGATTCATAGCCAATAAAAGATCGAAATCATATCCAATAAAATTTAAATAGTTTAATTATCAAGTTATGGGAGAGACTCTAGTTTTGTAAAAACAAATTCATATTTGATTCAAGCATAAGGGCCTCCTATGAATTTGCATGAATTTCCAGATTTTGGATCGCAATCGATACTTAATTTAGGGTTGTTATTCATACTTGAAGTAATTTATCCATACACATATTTAAAAATGATACATTTGTTGTATTACAGAGAGGATTATCAACATTTACTTCAAAATACCATGGACAAAGGGATGCAAATAAATATAATACTCGTACAATAGAACACTTTAATAATTTTGTTATTGGAAAGACCGTAGTTTTATAAGAACTAATTCTTATTTGTTTCAAGTTCTAATAATTTTGCATAAATTTTGAGATTTAGTTAAGGACAACATTACTCTATACTCTATTTAGAATTGCAATTACATTACAGTAAGGACCATCATATCATTTACACTATTGTAAACAAATATCATATATTATTCTAGGAGCCAACTAAAAGCCAACTAGGAGCCAAGGACCATCATAATTTACACTATTGTAAACAAATATAACATATTCAACTAAATATCTATTTTTTATGGTTTCAAAGTTCCTAGATACGCAAATAGATATATTACATATTCAATAAAACACTTTAATAATTATGCTCACAATGTTTCAATGTCTCGACCGGCATTCCATAGTTCTAAGTCATAGCTCAAGTGTTTGTGGAATTTCATTAGAAGCAATTCAACGACCAACAAGTGAACCAGAAACTTAGACGGAGGATATTATTAATTTATTTGTTTAATAATTAGACCTTATTGAGATGGAGGATGCATTTTATAAAATTGCCATCCAATTTTTATAAAGCAATAAAAAAAATTTGAAATTTAGAAATATTTGGAGCTTTAAATAAAAGGTTGACATTTGCCATTTGTATGGATGGCGTACAAGACTACACATACACGTAACCAATGACGAGTAAGGCGTAACGCACTTCCGTTGCATGTTCTCTGATTTACACCCTAGTCGCGCCTAAAGAAGTTTTACTTCAAAACTATAATATTTTATAAAAAATGGTAACCTAATTATGTCCAGATGGAATGCTAATTATAAGCCAGAAAATTGAATGTCTGTCCAGCAGATTAAAATTAATTTACTTTTTTAATTAGTAGTCCTTTTTAAAACTACCAACATTTATTTTCCAAAGTGTCCAATAAGTACTTAAAAAAAAACAATAAAAATATAATTTAGGAATTTCAGAAACATTGAAACATTCAAAAGCAAAAAGATTCTCTTTTATAAATTCAAAAATATATAACTTCATAGGTAAAGCTTTTGTACATTATATTATCCTTGGCATATCCTTAGAGACCAACCGCTTTGGTCTATTAAAAGCAAACCCATTATCTATCGTAATAAATAGAGTCTTTAAGCTTCATTGAGTAATATTGGAGAATTAATTTTCTAATAACCTCATAGTGCAATTGAAAGCAATTGGTTGAATCAATAATGATATTTGTTAGCAATTGAACTTGCTCGATGATTAATATAAATTACAGTTGGCGGTTTATAATAATTTATTTATTTTAGTTGGAAAATCAGTGTTTGTAATGGACATTCATCATAAAGGTCCGCGGGTAAGAAGGTCCACCACAATATATCCAAAATCAGTAGGGTTAAGAATTTTTTTAACAACAATATTTGAAAATAGAGGGTAAAAGATGTTTAAGCCATCACCTTTCTTAGACGTTGCTATCAGGAGATAAAAAGAAATGTTTGAAAATCCATAACAAAACTATTTCCTTTTGTTGTTATTTGTTTTGGTTTTGAGCGCTCTTGATTAGTTTTCGAGGCCTTAATAAAATTTTCAAGTATATGTTATTTAATTGTTTTATAAGATGTTTCTTTTTTCATACAACCTTGACAATAGCTTACATCTATTGGTACCTTAACCCAACTTATTTTGTAGATTTTAGGATGATTTTATTAACTTAACCCATAGTCCCCCGTAAAAGCCCTCTAATAGCTCAGAGAACTCAAGTTCTAACTGTTGCACTTCTAGAGCACGAATAAAAAAATAAATATTACAGAAGTTTGAGTTTTTAATCGTCTCTGGTATATATATACAAAATTGCATTAGTTCTAGTAAAAGAATTAATAAAAAGGGGTGCAAACACTTTCCTACAGCAAACAGTCGCACCCTGGTTGAAACACAAATACACCCATTCATTTGATTCAGCCAGAGATATAAATGTGTTGTTCGTGTTTGTGTGTTATCAACTTAATTAAAAATGAACTAGGTCACTACTAGAGAGTATATTAGCTAGGTTCCTTCCTGCTTCGAAGAAGGACTTTTGAATCGAAAGCTTCAAAAATATTTTGGTAATAAAACGATAATCTAATCTAGGATCTGTACCTCTAAGCCTATTAATATATCTTGCATTTCTTTTGTTAGTTCTACCAAAACTATATTATATTAATAATTCATTTGATAATAATTCTCTCTTAATTTAATTTCTCATTTAACCTCATCAATATTTCTGAATTAGTCATTAAAACCAATAAAAAGCATATTATATTTCTTCGCAAAATCGGGTTAACAGCCAATAAAGTTTTATAGCTGTTCTTATGCTCCGATATTCAAATTTGATATATTCCTGTATCATTGTGGTAAATGTAATAAATGGTTTAACTCAGCGGTTTCAAACCTGTGGTGCGCGTCCCCTCAGGGAAGCCCCCCACAGTTACTGTCTCCAGAATACCATTATCGAAAATAACCCAATATTTTTGAAATGATATTAAAAAATTAACAAGCTCGGCCACCTCGGCACAAAAAATAATTAGTTTTTACACATATTTTTACATAACATTGCATATTATTTTGTAGTCTGATAATATCAGTTGAGTATTTATAAAATTAAACTGTAGAAAAAATTAAGAGGAAGGGGCACATTTTTTTATTAGAGCAGAAGGCGCGGTGCAAATAAAGTTGCACCGCCACTGGTTTAACTTGTAGAAATGAAAATCTTATTTTTTGTCTTTCCCTTTCTTCCTTTTTTTAAAGACTATTGCAGCTAAATTTCTCAAATTAAACTTCTCCCAAAGTCAAAAGAATATATTTTCTAAAATCTAATTTTGAAATTAACTTTAGGGAAGACTAGGTACGGTTTCGCCACTTTTTATAATCAGAAATAATTTTGTAAATTTGCCAGTTAGCTGGAAGAAAAGTAAATTAAATGGTAATTTGAACATTTGTCTCTCTATATGAAAATACTGAAATACTGTCCTTAAATCCGATGTTTTAGTCATAAAATCAAATGTAAATGTTGGGCACTGACACAATGCAATAATGGAAACTTGTTCAAACAAACATACTTCATCTTCCTCTCTTTGAACTCTATTTCAAAATCAGTATAGTTTAGTGATTTTTGAGTATTGTCACTACCGTACCCTGGCACAACCGTACCCAGTCTTAATTCTATAAATCCCTACTAAATCGTACGCATTATAAATTTTTATATTGTCTTTATTCTAACCTCGTAGAGAAAAATAGAGTTAATATAGTTTACATAATTTTAGCATAAGTTACAAGATAAATGTTAAACTATATGTAAGTGGCATTTAGCCTTAAGACAAATAAAATTATCAATAAGAATTGATTTTTGCTAACTTTTTAAATTGTGACAATGGAATTTGGACATTTTGGTTTGACTCATTATTCCAAATTTTAGCGAATATTTATAATTAATCCACCGTCGTAAGCCTATAAAAATTTAGGAAGTTCGTAAAAACCATTAACGATATCATCATATAAAATTTGCACAAATTACAATTCTGCATAATTTTTTAAAATTACAGGTTTCTTTTATCGTGTAATACAATTACTGTTACATTTTACATACTTTATTATTACACAACTTCAATTAAATTATCATATTTTATATGAAATTTAATCTAATCGTCACTGGTACGTACATAATAGATTTTCAGGTATTACCATAAATTAGGTAATGCCCAAAAATATATTTCTAATATAATCACCAGTATAGTTAGACTAGTAAGTTTGTAAGCTTTTTGCTAAATATAGCCAAGAACAATAAACTCCACGTTGAAATATTTAATAAATCATATAAGTTTAATATATTATAAACTCCATAATAGAATAAGAGATTCCTTGACCTAATCTAAGAGTAACCTATTTCATTTTATAGCTTTAGCAATGGAAGCAAGCTTCTAAAAATAAGATTTTCCAACTATTTACTTTATACGAGTATATTTTATAACTAATAAAATCTTAGTCTCAAAATAATTTGAAGCATAATATGAATAACATAATTTATACTGCCATCAAATATTTCCTCAATTTTTAATCATTTATCTAGATAAATACGCTATAATTGGTAGCTACACGATTTTTACCATTTTTTTAAAGAATTCAAATACATTTTATCAAATTTAAGATTTGGTATCATCTATTTTAAGAGCTTTATTTATATATTCACAATGAAGCAAATTGGGATAAAATCTTTTCTTTGAGCCAGAAAGTCAAGTTTTGTATCAATAAGTGCAAAATTAAGTGTAAAAGCTAAAAACGTTTCGCATTTCAAGATTTTTGATAGTTTGAATTTTTCGTAAGATTTAATTGAAAAAAAAATATATAATTTGTAATTTATGTATTAATCGTATCATTACTTAAACAAATTATTCTTACTCCTTTCTCCAATAGTAAATGAAGTCTCCCTAATTGTGAAAAAAATGGTTACAAAAATTCGTCACCTGTTTATGTTTACTTTAATTATGTTTTAATAATTGCTAATTTGACATCTAAAAAATGCGAAATCTACAAGATAAATTACCATATTTCTTAATGTTTTCTTAAGCTTCATAAATTTTTTGTGGAATTTGCCAAAATCTATTTCCAGTACCAATAATGTGTTAAAAAACCCTTGTTAAAATTTCTTTTTGTCAAAATGCAAAACCAAATCAAACAAGGAAATAGTTCCCATTTAGTTACCATTAGTGTGTTTAAAGTATCTAAAAAAACCCTTGTTAAAAAAATCTTTTTGTCAAAATGCAATACAAAATCAAATAAGGAAATACTTGCCAAATTATGTCATTTTTGTCTGAGTACCTGAGCGAAATCTATTAACCTCTGGCGCCATACATTTTATTATATGGCCTAGTGATTGCTATAAATGAACATGTTATCTCCTTAGACAAACTTTTATGTTTGAAATAATGGTTCCTATGTACACAAATTTTGTCATTAGATGAAGCTTAACTTTCTAAAATAATATCTTTGTAAAATACCTATTGTTGAAGATAGAGGATGTATGCAAATAGTTTTAATTACTTAATTTGAAGGCGAAATCGATATTTATATAAGCTGATTTTCATCTGGCTACAACGGTTTTTACGACCTTGTTGTAATACATTTATCATAAAATCGAGGAAGTGAGAATCGAACTTGATATTGGTATAAACATACTTTAAAATATATATTTTAAGTAAAAAAAATATTATCAATACACCTATCCAACATTTTACACTGACTCATTTTGCACGTTTTACAAGATTTTTTTAAATTTCAATTTTTAGAATTTCTACACTAGAATAAGAGCCTTGCTTATTATTTTATAAAATTCCCTTCGTTATGAATTTCAGTAATCTTATATATAAAAATGAATCGCAAAATGTGTTGGCAAGCGCATAACTCAACAACGCCGAGAAAAAATTGAATAATTGTCGGGAAAACCCTAAAAGCAGACTTTTTCTTTTTCACATACAAACGTTTACTAACTAAAACGTAGAATCAATTTGAGCTTTATTGCTATTATATAAAATTCATATTAAATCATAAGCACCCACTGTATACTCCTCCTAAACGATTATTCGGATTTTGATAAATCTTTCTGAAGTTTGTTAAGGAAATTTTCTAGGATGTATGTGATTATAAAGTACTGGGATGGATGTGCAATATTGTAGAAATCTATAATATAAAATAAATGGAAAAAATTGAAAAAAAACGACAAGTAATTGTTTGCATTGACAACAAATGAAAACTATCATCTGCCAAAAATTTCAATTTACTTATGAACCTAAATAATATTAGAATATGTATAATAAATTTATGATTATGAATAAGAAAAGATGTGCCAGAAATTAAAATAATATAAGATACAGTATATGTTTGGCAGATTGAATGATATATATATAAACAGGATATGACAAATTAATTCACTTAAAATATGAAATTAAGTATTAATCAGTCAATAATTATTATTTTTAGGTAAACGGTAAATATTAGTATTATATTAAAAAATTGTAGACTTGGGTACAGGACAACGTCTGTCGGGTCATCTAGTTTAATAATAATTTTATTAAGAAAACTAAAGCAATTTATATTTTATATGACTATGTTATACTATTTTACTATTTATTCGTCTAATGAGTTATTTTTTCGTCTGCATAAAACGATAGAACTCTTTGAAATTCGAATTGAAATTCATCGACTCATAGTGTGCCTCGTGTATAAATATATCCCCTTTTTGTAGCGTCATGCGACACACCGGAGCCCCAAATTAAGCACTTCCTCGAAAAGGAGCGCACTGGTGCATGAAAAATAGGACTCTCGATTGTTTGATATCATTAACGGCATGGTGATTAGTTTTGTTAGTTTGTTTTATAGTTTTACGGGTAACCAAAATTCACCTAAATTGAATGCTATGGTTGGTCGTCTAGTAATAAATATTTTTGTACTAAACTCATAGCTTATAAAGATTTGAGATTTGTTTAAAAGAACTAGTGGTGCCTTAAGGCAAATCGCTGGATCTTCCGAACCAATTTATTTTGAAAAAGCTTTATAAACTTTTTGAAAACTAAAATAAAATAGATTTTTGAGACTGTGTGCAATATTTGAAGAATTTTGATTATTTTTAAATTTTGAAATTATTGAACTTTTTTTAATCGCGCTGCGTTTGCTGCTTGGGGACGAAATATCGAAGCGCATAAGCGCCGCGTTGCCCACAGAAATGTAAATAATATGTTTACTTATTATTAAAATCTCTGTAAAATATCTGATAATTTGATTGCATATGTCTAATGATCATTTTTCACCGCCAAGTGGCTTTTTCTCACTTTTTTATTGGATCTCCAAAACCGCTAGACCTGCCTTCTCAAAAATTTTCTCTGAATAAAATGTCGTCTGAAACATTCAAATTGGAGAGTACGTTATCTCAAATGAATCACCATTTATGGCACTTTTTGATCCGTATCTTCGAAACACCTGGACTTGTCTTTGCCAAAAACTAATCAACATGTCTCTCTATTAATACGAATCGAATGCTTTTTGAATTATTCAAATCGGTTGATTCGTGTTCACGAAATCGTCGACAAAAATTTGTATCCGCACATACACACATACATCAATATTTTCTAAGGTATGTCAAACTGTTCAGAAACCTTCCAAACGTAAAGATACATAAAAAAATTTATGTTCGATTTTCTATACTGTAATTTGTATATCATCAACACACAAAATTCTGTCAATTCCCCATGACGAATATATTCGACAATCATAGTTAACCAAATCTAATCTAAAACTGTCTAAATCTAATCTAAAAATGTATTATTAATTATTAAAAAAAATTTATTAATGCATTAATAAAATTAGTACTTCTGATATTTTCTATAAAATGTAGTCTAGCAATCACAGGAGTTTGCATATTTAATAGCCACCACCAAAAACTTGATATCAAGTAGTATTGATATCCTATTCACTTTTTATTATAGATTTCAAATATGATATCAAGTGAAAAAAATGCTTTTCGGACCTGCAGAAAAAATTAAATTCAAAACAATAATTAAGGAGAATGAAAATTTTTCACAACTAGAAAGAATATATTGCTTTCTAATAAGCAATTACTGAGAGATTGCAATTCAGATAGAAATATTTATATAATATTTTTTTATTTATATATATATATATATATATATATATATATATATATATATATATATTTATTGTTATTCGTATTAAATTACATATGAGCTTACAACTACAATGTTCATTCTTTTCTTATTCGAATGCTAATCAAAAACGTATAGTTCAATAAAAAGTAATTAAAAAAGTTTTTAATTGATCTTATTCTCGTCAATTTACTATATGTACTCGCATATATATATATATATATATATATATATATATGCATATATGTACTTCTGTCTACATTTCTGAGCAACCGTTAACATAGTTTTCATTGATTTTTTTCGCCACGCATTGTTGCATTGATACAAAGTAAAATTTACCGTTATGCCTCTATTATACATTTTCATATTTGTATTTGTATACAGTTATTACATATGAATATCATAAAATAATCATTGTATTTATATACACAATTATTCATTTAAATAACGTATGTAATTTAATGCATACCGAAATGATAATAATATGTTGTGCTTATAGAAAAAATCATGATCAATAATGAAATATTAAACAAGAAATATCAAACAGATTTATTAATTTTTTTTCAGTAAAAATGTAAAATATTTTGCACGACTTCTTCTTCTTTTTTCCTTCAAATCAAGAATATCTACATTTTTATAGAGTTTTTCTTAATGCTTGTGATCCCCGAAATTTGGTCATATGTATATTTAATGTTACAATTGGAATAGTGTTTTTGTCACTTTTCGGCTGTATTGAATTTTACAAATTATTTGAAATTTATTTAATTTTTAAATAATATAGGATAAAGTGAGGCTCAAAGGTCCGCAGGTAAAAAGGTCCACTACCGGTATCTCAAAAACAAGTAAAGTTAAGAATTTTCTAACAGCAATATTTGAAAGCACAGGGTAAAAAATGTATAATCTGCAATCAGCTTGATTTTTAGGACGTTGCTATCGGGAGATAAATGGCAATGTTTGAAAATCTATACCAAAAGTATTTTTTTATTTACCGTATATAACCTTTATAAAAGTTTACACGTGGGTGAGGTAAAATGGATTAACTGAACTTTTACCCAGCCAATAAAAAATAGTGAATAGAAAAATAACCTAACATTAAAAAGGCTATTTTACAATAAATTATATAAATAGTTGTTCGAACTCTGTGGATAAAGGACAAATGTTTTGATAAAATATCAGATGTCAGTCATATGTGTCTGACGCTAAGAGGTTCTACATGAGCCATGTCATACATATATGATTGGCACACTCAATTTCGTTAAAGGAGAAAAAAAGTTTTGTTATAGGTCCATGTCAGTCATATATGTGTGACATAAAAAATCGTGCCTGTCACTTGATATATTTTTACCTAAATTATCTAATAAAGTTACCAGGGTTCGTGTGAATTTTCTGATATAATCGTGTTTAAAAAATAAATTAAAATGTATTGAAAAAAATAGAACAGAATGTTATAAAGTACACAGTACAAAACTTTGCTCGGTGGTTCAAAACAAAATTAATTTGTTTAATCATTTCGTTACCATTTCAACAAATAAATTGTTTAATAATCTTTGTTATCCCGTTGCTTTAAACAATTACCATCAATATTGATATTCATTATTTACACTTTTGTAAGTTTGTTCACAAAAGTTTAATTTTACGTCGATTCAGTAACAGGAAGCGTTTGTTATTGGAATAAGAGAATGTTATGCAACTTTAAAATAACTCATAGATGTAGCATTGAACACAATGCAAACTGTTTGTAGCATAAATGGCCACGAATACATTTATGTTTTATCAAAAACGAAAAAAAAAATACTTTCAACGTAAAGAAAATCTTATCTTGATGATAAGTAAAAAATACCTGCATATTGGTATAGGTAGATAATGCACTTGGTAACGAGGAAGGTAAATGGGCACAAGTCAATTATAATAAAGGAATTTGTTTTACTTACATACTTAATTTATACTGATAGATTTTTTTTTGCTAATAGTTAAGATTTTAATCTATTTTTTTCATATCTTAACAGCAATCAGAACCTTACATCCTATGATCTGTTGGGCTGAAACTTCTACTTACTTCGTTTTTTTTTTAGATGGTAGCCCAATGGTTAATCCATCCATATTTGATGATATTATTAGTATTAATCTAATAGGGCTGACTTTTTAGTGGTGCAGCAATGTCAGACAAAGGCTATTTCAATTGGAAATATATAGCTTTCTATATTTTCAAGTGAAAACCGTTGTCTTGATAACAGACAGCTCGAACCCGGTACTCTGAATCAAGACCCTTCGCTCTTAACCGCTTATCTACAAGCGAGCCCATTTTAATATAATGGCTATGATTTTATAATTTAAAATTTTAATCTAACTAATTTTTACAAATAATAAAAGTGAATCATGTGAATCTCTTCATGTGAAAATTAATATTAGATAGATTAAATTACAAGAAATCTGATACAAAACCACTTCCAGAAATACGACAAGTGCAGATTTTTTTTAAAAAAAGCTAACAAGGAAACGTTATGTAGTTTCAAATTCTAGGAATATTCTTCCTAGATTCGTCTTTATAGCATATTCAGCAAAAAATGCTTTGAGCAAAGTAGAATCGTCATTTAATATAAATGCTTTATATAGAATAAATAATAATAAAATTAGAAGACAATAGTACTAATTATAAGATATTAGAATTTCCAATAAATAAAAAATAAATAATGGATAGTACTACCCTAGGGCAGGCCCGTGGGATGAGTTAAACTACAACTCGATTCAGGGAAGAGGTAGTATAAGAAATTTTCCATTGCCCTCTCACACCATTGTGCCCGAAATGGGCTAATTTTCAATTGGAAACATATTTTTGATCTAGTGAAAATGGATATCGCTGCTGCAGGATAGAATTTCCAATATATGTATGTATTTTTTATTTAATGCAGGAACACCTAGGTTCACTTCGATAACATATTTATAACTATATTTTTAAGTAAAAACCAATAGACCGATAATTATAATATTACTCCTGTTTGATATCAGGCTGACCAATGTTGGTATCAAACCTTGACTCCAGTGGTTACAAGTCCAAAGATTTCTCATTTAATTAGAAGTATAGATAAATATATAGAAAAATATAGATAATATATATTTTTAATGATATCCAAAGCAATAACAAATCCATTTAGAACCTTCGACACTTGGCTATTAATTAAACTAAAATAAAAAGAATTTTTTTAAATGATTAAAAAATTAAACAAATTACACGAATGAATAACTCGTTTGAAAACTATACCTTAAAGACTACATATTGTACAAATAATTAAAACAATTGTTGAAATTTTAAATTAGTAAAATTAATTCCAAGATGATTAATCAATTTCAAGATGTTAATCAATCAACATACACATCAACATTATAAAAAAATCTATTATACAAAAATATTTCCTAATAACTCATCGAAAAACACACTTGTAGAAGACCGAGGTCAAACCATGTGTGTTACCCATTTAACACTAACGAAATTAACATTAAATTAATGCCAAATATATTGTATTCAACACAATTGCCAAATCAAAAAATTTGAATTTCAATTTGAATTTATTTAAATTCAAAACTGGTGAGTAGAGAGCGTAAATTTT
>NW_020539724.1:19446416-19466599 GCF_003426905.1 Ctenocephalides felis | reverse complement strand
AAATAAAAAATTATACCATAAGCAGCAATCGATTCAATTTGCACTGTTAACTTAAGAAGTTTAATAAATTCATATGCTTCGTGCATTTTAACCTAATTATCACTTTTTTGTCAAACACTTAAAAATTAAATTAAAATAAAATTACGACATAAAAACAGTCATTTTATTTTAGATAAAAACATGTGGCATGATTATATTGATGATTTCTCACTTATTAATTCTACATTTTTGATATTATAAAATATTTTGTCTTCAGTTGTCAATAGTAAAGGCGAATTTGACATATCACAAAAACATCTATACAATGTGAAGTTGTCGTTGATGAAAGATAATTAACTGTCAAAAACAGAAATCTCTTTAACCACTTTTCATTTAAATTTAACATTTATTATTTTTTAATTAACCATATAAACTCCTTAAAAATTAATGATACGAGTTGTAAGTGGCACTTTATTATAATGCAAATAGCATGAACCTCCCGATATCTCTTAATAATCAACATAATCAATAAGAATTGAGTACCAGTTTATTTTGAAAATATGTAATAAGTTATCGTTTTCACTAATATTCCATCAATTTGACTTGTTTATTGTACTAATTGAATTTAATTTATTTAACACAAAAGATCGAAGAACTCGGTAACTTTATTTCTCATCCGCTTGGAACATCTTATACCAACGGATCTCACAACTTTTATTCTCTACAGTCCACCGCTCTACCAACTGAGCTATCGAAGGCTTGCGTTTGAGCCTTTCAACTAAAAACACATGACGTCAAGTTATTAGGTAACAGTGCAAAATCATCCTTCGAGCCGGATTTGAACCAGCGACCTATGGATATCAGCATTTTATCTCCTACAGTCCACCGCTCTACCAACTGAGCTATCGAAGGCTTGCGTTTCTCCTTCAAACTAAAAACACATGACGTCAAGTTATTAGGTAACAGTGCAAAATCATCCTTCGAGCGGATTTGAACCAGCGACCTATGGATATCAGCATTTTTATCTCCTACAGTCCACCGCTCTACCAACTGAGCTATCGAAGGCTGGCGTTTTACCTTCAAACTAAAAAACACATGACGTCAAGTTATTAGGTAACAGTGCAAAATCATCCTTCGAGCCGGATTTGAACCAGCGACCTATGGATATCAGCATTTTTATCTCCTACAGTCACCGCTCTACCAACTGAGCTATCGAAGGCTTGCGTTTGAGCCTTTCAACTAAAAACACATGACGTCAAGTTATTAGGTAACAGTGCAAAATCATCCTTCGAGCCGGATTTGAACCAGCGACCTATGGATATCAGCATTTTTATCTCCTACAGTCCACCGCTCTACCAACTGAGCTATCGAAGGCTTGCGTTTGAGCCTTCAACTAAAAACACATGACGTCAAGTTATTAGGTAACAGTGCAAAATCATCCTTCGAGCCGGATTTGAACCAGCGACCTATGGATATCAGCATTTTTATCTCCTACAGTCCACCGCTCTACCAACTGAGCTATCGAAGGCTTGCGTTTGAGCCTTTCAACTAAAAACACATGACGTCAAGTTATTAGGTAACAGTGCAAAATCATCCTTCGAGCCGGATTTGAACCAGCGACCTATGGATATCAGCATTTTATCTCCTACAGTCCACCGCTCTACCAACTGAGCTATCGAAGGCTTGCGTTTGAGCCTTTCAACTAAAAACACATGACGTCAAGTTATTAGGTAACAGTGCAAAATCATCCTTCGAGCCGGATTTGAACCAGCGACCTATGGATATCAGCATTTTTATCTCCTACAGTCCACCGCTCTACCAACTGAGCTATCGAAGGCTTGCGTTTGAGCCTTTCAACTAAAAACACATGACGTCAAGTTATTAGGTAACAGTGCAAAATCATCCTTCGAGCCGGATTTGAACCAGCGACCTATGGATATCAGCATTTTTATCTCCTACAGTCCACCGCTCTACCAACTGAGCTATCGAAGGCTGGCGTTTCTACCTTCAAACTAAAAACACATGACGTCAAGTTATTAGGTAACAGTGCAAAATCATCCTTCGAGCCGGATTTGAACCAGCGACCTATGGATATCAGCATTTTTATCTCCTACAGTCCACCGCTCTACCAACTGAGCTATCGAAGGCTGGCGTTTTCTACCTTCAAACTAAAAACACATGACGTCAAGTTATTAGGTAACAGTGCAAAATCATCCTTCGAGCCGGATTTGAACCAGCGACCTATGGATATCAGCATTTTTATCTCCTACAGTCCACCGCTCTACCAACTGAGCTATCGAAGGCTGGCGTTTCTACCTTCAAACTAAAAACACATGACGTCAAGTTATTAGGTAACAGTGCAAAATCATCCTTCGAGCCGGATTTGAACCAGCGACCTATGGATATCAGCATTTTTATCTCCTACAGTCCACCGCTCTACCAACTGAGCTATCGAAGGCTGGCGTTTCTACCTTCAAACTAAAAACACATGACGTCAAGTTATTAGGTAACAGTGCAAAATCATCCTTCGAGCCGGATTTGAACCAGCGACCTATGGATATCAGCATTTTTATCTCCTACAGTCCACCGCTCTACCAACTGAGCTATCGAAGGCTGGCGTTTCTACCTTCAACTAAAAACACATGACGTCAAGTTATTAGGTAACAGTGCAAAATCATCCTTCGAGCCGGATTTGAACCAGCGACCTATGGATATCAGCATTTTTATCTCCTACAGTCCACCGCTCTACCAACTGAGCTATCGAAGGCTGGCGTTTCCACCTTCAACTAAAAACACATGACGTCAAGTTATTAGGTAACAGTGCAAAATCATCCTTCGAGCCGGATTTGAACCAGCGACCTATGGATATCAGCATTTTTACCTCCTACAGTCCACCGCTCTACCAACTGAGCTATCGAAGGCTGGCGTTTCTTACCTTCAAACTAAAAACACATGACGTCAAGTTATTAGGTAACAGTGCAAAATCATCCTTCGAGCCGGATTTGAACCAGCGACCTATGGATATCAGCATTTTATCTCCTACAGTCCACCGCTCTACCAACTGAGCTATCGAAGGCTTGCGTTTGAGCCTTTCAACTAAAAACACATGACGTCAAGTTATTAGGTAACAGTGCAAAATCATCCTTCGAGCCGGATTTGAACCAGCGACCTATGGATATCAGCATTTTTTCTCCTACAGTCCACCGCTCTACCAACTGAGCTATCGAAGGCTTGCGTTTGAGCCTTCAACTAAAAAACACATGACGTCAAGTTTTAGGTAACAGTGCAAAATCATCCTTCGAGCCGGATTTGAACCAGCGACCTATGGATATCAGCATTTTTATCTTCTACAGTCCACCGCTCTACCAACTGAGCTATCGAAGGCTTGCGTTTGAGCCTTCCAACTAAAAACACATGACGTCAAGTTGTTAGGTAACAGTGCAAAATCATCCTTCGAGCCGGATTTGAACCAGCGACCTATGGATCTCAGCATTTTAACCTTCTACAGTCCACCGCTCTACCAACTGAGCTATCGAAGGCTTGCGTTTGAGCCTTCCAACTAAAAACACATGACGTCAAGTTGTTAGGTAACAGTGCAAAATCATCCTTCGAGCCGGATTTGAACCAGCGACCTATGGATCTCAGCATTTTTATCTTCTACAGTCCACCGCTCTACCAACTGAGCTATCGAAGGCTTGCGTTTGAGCCTTCAACTAAAAACACATGACGTCAAGTTGTTAGGTAACAGTGCAAAATCATCCTTCGAGCCGGATTTGAACCAGCGACCTATGGATATCAGCATTTTATCTCCTACAGTCCACCGCTCTACCAACTGAGCTATCGAAGGCTGCGTTTGAGCCTTTCAACTAAAAACACATGACGTCAAGTTGTAATAACAGTGCAAAATCATCCTTCGAGCCGGATTTGAACCAGCGACCTATGGATATCAGCATTTTTATCTCCTACAGTCCACCGCTCTACCAACTGAGCTATCGAAGGCTGGCGTTTACCTTCAACTAAAAACACATGACGTCAAGTATTAGGTAACAGTGCAAAATATCCTTCGAGCCGGATTTGAACCAGCGACCTATGGATATCAGCATTTTTATCTCCTACAGTCCACCGCTCTACCAACTGAGCTATCGAAGGCTGGCGTTTCTACCTTCAAACTAAAAACACATGACGTCAAGTTATTAGGTAACAGTGCAAAATCATCCTTCGAGCCGGATTTGAACCAGCGACCTATGGATATCAGCATTTTTATCTCCTACAGTCCACCGCTCTACCAACTGAGCTATCGAAGGCTTGCGTTTGAGCCTTTCAACTAAAAACACATGACGTCAAGTTATTAGGTAACAGTGCAAAATCAATCCTTCGAGCCGGATTTGAACCAGCGACCTATGGATATCAGCATTTTTACCTCCTACAGTCCACCGCTCTACCAACTGAGCTATCGAAGGCTGGTGTTTGAACCTTCCAACTAAAAACACATGACGTCAAGTTGTCAGATAACAGTGCAAAATAATCCTTCGAGCCGGATTTGAACCAGCGACCTATGGATATCAGCATTTTTACCTCCTACAGTCCACCGCTCTACCAACTGAGCTATCGAAGGCTGGTGTTTGAACCTTCCAACTAAAAACACATGACGTCAAGTTGTCAGATAACAGTGCAAAATAATCCTTCGAGCCGGATTTGAACCAGCGACCTATGGATATCAGCATTTTTACCTCCTACAGTCCACCGCTCTACCAACTGAGCTATCGAAGGCTGGTGTTTCAACCTTCCAACTAAAAACACATGACGTCAAGTTGTCAGATAACAGTGCAAATAATCCTTCGAGCCGGATTTGAACCAGCGACCTATGGATATCAGCATTTTACCTCCTACAGTCCACCGCTCTACCAACTGAGCTATCGAAGGCTGGTGCTTGAACCTTCCAACTAAAAACACATGACGTCAAGTTGTCAGATAACAGTGCAAAATAATCCTTCGAGCCGGATTTGAACCAGCGACCTATGGATATCAGCATTTTTACCTCCTACAGTCCACCGCTCTACCAACTGAGCTATCGAAGGCTGGTGTTTGAACCTTCCAACTAAAAACACATGACGTCAAGTTGTCAGATAACAGTGCAAAATAATCCTTCGAGCCGGATTTGAACCAGCGACCTATGGATATCAGCATTTTTACCTCCTACAGTCCACCGCTCTACCAACTGAGCTATCGAAGGCTGGTGTTTCAACCTTCCAACTAAAAACACATGACGTCAAGTTGTCAGATAACAGTGCAAAATAATCCTTCGAGCCGGATTTGAACCAGCGACCTATGGATATCAGCATTTTACCTCCTACAGTCCACCGCTCTACCAACTGAGCTATCGAAGGCTGGTTTTTCAACCTTCCAACTAAAAACACATGACGTCAAGTTGTCAGATAACAGTGCAAAATAATCCTTCGAGCCGGATTTGAACCAGCGACCTATGGATATCAGCATTTTTACCTCCTACAGTCCACCGCTCTACCAACTGAGCTATCGAAGGCTGGTGTTTCAACCTTCCAACTAAAAACACATGACGTCAAGTTGTCAGATAACAGTGCAAAATAATCCTTCGAGCCGGATTTGAACCAGCGACCTATGGATATCAGCATTTTTACCTCCTACAGTCCACCGCTCTACCAACTGAGCTATCGAAGGCTGGTGTTTCAACCTTCCAACTAAAAACACATGACGTCAAGTTGTCAGATAACAGTGCAAAATAATCCTTCGAGCCGGATTTGAACCAGCGACCTATGGATATCAGCATTTTTACCTCCTACAGTCCACCGCTCTACCAACTGAGCTATCGAAGGCTGGTGTTTCAACCTTCCAACTAAAAACACATGACGTCAAGTTGTCAGATAACAGTGCAAAATAATCCTTCGAGCCGGATTTGAACCAGCGACCTATGGATATCAGCATTTTTACCTCCTACAGTCCACCGCTCTACCAACTGAGCTATCGAAGGCTGGTGTTTCAACCTTCCAACTAAAAACACATGACGTCAAGTTGTCAGATAACAGTGCAAAATAATCCTTCGAGCCGGATTTGAACCAGCGACCTATGGATATCAGCATTTTTACCTCCTACAGTCCACCGCTCTACCAACTGAGCTATCGAAGGCTGGTGTTTCAACCTTCCAACTAAAAACACATGACGTCAAGTTGTCAGATAACAGTGCAAAATAATCCTTCGAGCCGGATTTGAACCAGCGACCTATGGATATCAGCATTTTTACCTCCTACAGTCCACCGCTCTACCAACTGAGCTATCGAAGGCTGGTGTTTCAACCTTCCAACTAAAAACACATGACGTCAAGTTGTCAGATAACAGTGCAAAATAATCCTTCGAGCCGGATTTGAACCAGCGACCTATGGATATCAGCATTTTTACCTCCTACAGTCCACCGCTCTACCAACTGAGCTATCGAAGGCTGGTGTTTCAACCTTCCAACTAAAAACACATGACGTCAAGTTGTCAGATAACAGTGCAAAATAATCCTTCGAGCCGGATTTGAACCAGCGACCTATGGATATCAGCATTTTTACCTCCTACAGTCCACCGCTCTACCAACTGAGCTATCGAAGGCTGGTGTTTCAACCTTCCAACTAAAAACACATGACGTCAAGTTGTCAGATAACAGTGCAAAATAATCCTTCGAGCCGGATTTGAACCAGCGACCTATGGATATCAGCATTTTACCTCCTACAGTCCACCGCTCTACCAACTGAGCTATCGAAGGCTGGTGTTTCAACCTTCCAACTAAAAACACATGACGTCAAGTGGTCAGATAACAGTGCAAAATAATCCTTCGAGCCGGATTTGAACCAGCGACCTATGGATATCAGCATTTTCACCTCCTACAGTCCACCGCTCTACCAACTGAGCTATCGAAGGCTGGTGTTTCAACATTCCAACTGAAAACGCATGGCGTCAAGTTGTTCATTCTACATTAATCTCCATCAAAATGAAATTGAACAAATGGTCAGATAAATTTGAAAGTTTTGCCTGCAAATATTTATGTCTAATATTATTTAGATATAACTGTATGATTAATATATGTTTTATGGACAACATATTGGATTTTTAATAAAAAAATTTTATATACTGATTTTGCTCATATAGATATTTTACATAAGCTAATATGTATTTTTGTGTACATATACAATTTTTTTTATTATATATCATTGTTCAAACATGATCTAATAAATATATATTGAAAGTCATTTTATCAATTTAATATTAATTTGCAATAAAAATTTGTTTTATCAGCATTAACATCAAAATAAAAATATTATATATATATATATATATATATATATATATATATATATATATATATATTACATATTAATTGTTTGTGTGTGTAGTTGAAAAAAAATCTATATTGATATCGTTCAAGTGTTTTCCATTTGATAGTTAAAATACTTTTATTTTATGCGCTATGTCTATTTAATTAATCTAGTAATTTTTCTAACATAATTTTATCAATAAAAGATATCTAATACTTATTAACTTATAGATTAATTTGATTTTTTGCAGATAAAAACAATCTGATATATCATAAATAGTTCATACGGTATTTTTATAACATTCACTGATATAAAACTAAATACACACAGGTATATATATATATATATATATATATATATATATATATATGTATATATATATATATATATATATATATATATATATATATTTCTATGTGTTATATGTGATCAGGAATTTACCAGGTTGCATTGCTGATAAACCAAAATAAAAATATATTTTGATAAGGTAGCTGCCTTGATAGTGATTTGCAGCTAAGCTTTACTTACCACGTGTTTGTAATTTTCCAATGTTGTGTTTTAAATTAAATCATTTTAACAAACTAAAAACCCACCGAAACATTATAGTTTTCGTAGATTTATCATCTACGATCAACAAGAACCACCAAAATTTGAGGAAAACTGCTGATAGACTTACTAAAGAAATTAGGGCTTTCACTGGATTGGTACCTATTCAAGCCAAAGAATGCAAATGCACATCTTTTGAGATCTACTACTTACCAAAAGAATATTTTTATTCTGATTGGTTTTTGGAAAAAAAAATAAACTGAACAATTTACCAATAAGTAAATCGATGCAAGTTCCTTGGTTTAATATAAAACATTGGTATAGTTCTTGGTTCAAAAAGAAATAAATTATTTTCTTCCTACAAACTAAAATTTAATGAATGTTGATTATTTAGGGTCGAAAAAAGTTGGTTCAGAAACTTTAACCAGAAATTAAATTATTTGTTTAGTCATCTTAATAGGAAACATTTTACAAGCAATGATAATTATTTGTGATTTAAAAATGGTCTGTTAATATTATTAATAGCTTTTAATTTTGTTTATGTTTTCATAAAAGATGAGTTTAATTAGCAATTACTGGTAATTGAAAAGTCACTCATAATATAAGATGTAACTTGACTTTGACTACTTATTAGCTAAAGTGCTTGTCCATTAGCTTTACTAGTTTTAAACAAGTACTCTCTGATTTGTAAATAAACAATATCTTATATATAAAAATGAATCGCAAAATGTGTTGGTAAGCGCATAATTCAACAACGCCTTGACCAATTTGGCCAATTATTTTTTTAAAATGTTCGTTGAAGTCCAAGGATGGTTCTTACGGCGAGAAAAAAAAAATAATTGCCGGGAAAGCCCTAAAAACAGCCCTTTTCTTTTTCACATACAAACGATTTCTAACTAAAACGTAAAATCAATTTGAGCTTTATTGCTATTATATAAATGCATATTAATTTTTTCTGAATTTGTTATAACGTTTAAAAGACTTCAATTTCCAATTTAGTGTGGGAATTGAGATTTATCATTTTATTTAAATGCATTTTGGTAAGAGTAATTTAAAAAGCAATAATTGTTATATTTAGGTAAACGGTAAATATTAGTATAGGATATTAAAAAATTGTAGACGTGGGTGCAGGACAACCTCTGTCGGGTCATCTAGTATATATATATATATATATATATATATATAATATTAGTTTAGACTAGAGTATATCGACCAGGTGCGTACAGGAGGCAGTGCAACACGGGGGTCTTATCAAAAATAACAGAAGATAACCGATGAATTGATTTCGATAAATTGCCTATAAACACGTTAGAGAAAACAGTTTCTATCTATTACTAGTACTTGTCGTAGCCAAAACTATATATTAATAAAACTAAATTAAATTTAATTCTATTTTAAGCCTCTAATAAAGTGCAAAATAGAGAAGACTAGTTAATACAGTAATAGTAATAGTAAAAAAGTAATAGTAGCGAAAGTGATAACTAAAGTAGTAACTAAAATACAAACACAAGAATAAAAATATTTAATTTCATGTTAAAAATATAGATATTAAAAGTTTCTTTAGTCAAAAGTTTCCATGTAAAGTTGTAAAGACTTATCCACAATTGTCTAAAATATTCTGTTGTGTTCTGTCTATTAAAAATAGATATTAATAATCTGTGTATGTTTTAATATAACTTGTACAAGCAATATTTCGATTTATAGAATTTTATATATAATAACATATAAGTTAAAAAATTACTTAAAATTAATTTTATATTAAAATCTTATAAACCATTCTACTGATTCTATATGTAGTTGTCTTAATCTTATTTGAAATTTCCACACAAGTAATATTCGTAATGTATGTTATGAAATAACATTTTTAAAACTTCATCATTCTTAATTTTATTACTAATAAATTACTATTACTGTTTTCTAAGTAAGTCATTTTTTGTCACAAAATTATATAAATAGTTCAATAAGATCAACAAATAATTTTTGATTTTAAAATTGAAGAATTATCGACAAATCATACAATATTTGTATAACTAGCAAATAAATATATAAAATTAAATTGCTCAATAAACAAAAGAAATTATTTACTGAAGATTTATCAAGTCAATCAATGTGATTATAAAAAATACGAAAATTTAACTGAAATATATCTGGAACAACTAATACAAAAATATGCCTTTGTAAAATCAAACATTAAATTAAAAATAAATTAAAGAAGGTATTTAAACTAAAATGCTGAACTGAATTAAAAAACCAAAAAATCTCAAGCAAGTACTACAAAAATATGTATGTATAAAATCAATATAAAATAAAAATCGAAAAATATTTGGAGCAATATATTACAAAAATATGAATTTGTAAAATCAAATAAAACACCAAAAATCTATATAAAATAAAAAAGAAAAACATGTCGAGAAAGTGTTACCAAAATATGCACCTATACGCCCAAGTAAAATAGAACAAAAATCCTTTATTAACTTCAACTAAAAATATCTCGAGCAAAGTTTACGAGAACGTGTTAAACAAAAATTATTAATTATTATTTATTTTTTTATCAAATGACAATGATGTACAACAATTCAACAACTAGTGCATCGAACAATTGGACTATGTCGAATAATTATACTACCCCTTCTACGATGTATGATGAAAATTATGATAGTGGTTGGCAGATTTTTCCACCAGACTATGTTGCCCAAGAAATTGAAGACATTGTACCATTGGCACAACATCAACAGCCGCAGGAGTATTATAGAAATTATTCGTAAGTAATAAAAATAATTATATAATTAATTATATATAGTGCATTGGCAGACAATGAATGTATGTTAATTTTAATTACATGAAGTTCTTCAAACACAATCACATGATGAGTGAAGTTACGAAAACAATATTTGTTTAGGCGTTGTTTAACATAATACACTGTGTGAACGAATATTATAGAAGTTATTAATCAGCAATTACTTCATTTCTCTAATGAAGGTTCATTTCTAAATGCTAATTACAATGACAAACCGATCATGCCATATTTGAAGTATGACTTTAATTACATTATTGTTTTTAAATATTATACATATTTTTAATGCTATTATAAATATATAATTTATAATTTATTTGTACAATAACAAGTAATTTTTACTTCAAAATAATAGGTAGACATGTAGAACGTTGACATTGTAGACATTGGTAAGCAGGTAAATTGGTTGACATGTAAAATGGTGGATTGATAAACAGGTTGATAGGTAAATTAGTAGACATGTAAATTGGTAGACAGGTAGAAAGTTAGACAGATGGTCTCATAAAGTTATGTAAAATAATCGAAAGCCCATTATTAAATATATAGTTTTTTTCCTGTATAATAATAAATTTGATCTTTACAATGAATCACATATCTGACAATTAAATCAATAGGGAAATGCCCGAGATAAACTCATATAAGCATAATTATTTTCTGACTATCGATATTGATAAGACTCCGAATTTTTGAAAATATTATTATATGTGTAATCGACTTGAAAGGTTTTCGTGAATAGAATTTTCACTTGAATTGGTAGAAACAAGTGTATTTCTGAAGTTATACTCGATCATAACGAGCGCCATTTATTGCCGCAATATTTTATAGTTCTATCGATATTACTTTTAAACACGAAAGGTAATAGACATACTTATATAAAAATATATGTATATAAACTAGTGGGGTGCATGGCATCGTACCTTAAGACAAAATTGCTGGAACTTCTCATACCATAGTTAAAAATCTTGGTACGGAACCCAAAAAATTTACACATTATTAAAATCTCTATAAAATATCTGATAATTTGATTTACATATGTCCAATAAACATTTTTGACCGCCAAATGACATGTTTGTAACTTATTTTTATTGAAAGTCCATAACCGCTAGACCTGCCTTTCCAAAATTTCTATCAGTTTTTCATCTTGTCAATACAAGTAAAATGTTTTCTGAATTATTAAAATCGGACGCTCCGTTCTCTTAAAAACTGAATTACCATTTTTGGCACGTTTTGCCCCGTATCGTCGGAACGGCTAGACCTGCCTTCGCCAAAAACTAATCAGCACGTCTCCTTATCAATACGAATTGAATGTTTTTTTTGAATTATTCAAATCGGTTGATTGGTGTTCCCGAAATCGTCGATGAAAATTTGTATCCGCACACACATAACGCACACACACACATACATCCATTTTTTTCAAAGGTATACCAAAATATTCAGAAACCTTTGAAACGTAAAGATATATAAAAATTTTCATTTTCGATTTTCTTGCGATTACTATAACTTGCCCTACGGGAAGTTAATAATATACAACCAAAAGTTTTTCTCTGATTATTAAAATATCTTCTGGCGTTAATAAATGTAATACATTTATTTAACTTATTCCATTTTCAGTTTTGTCATGATGAAAGCATATAAAAATTAATGTCGTGTTTAATCTATCTCGAATAAAATAGACATGTAAATTCCATTTTCGTTAAATTTTATGAAACACGCAATAACTGCCTCATTTCATTAATTGCGGTATATAAAAGTTTTTCACCAGCTTCGTGAATAACTTGTCCATTTCTACCAATTCATATTTTATATATATATATATATACATATATATATATATATATATATATATATATAATTTTTATGAGAATTTTAATAATCAATTTGTTTAACAATTTCAATTCTCCCTCAAAATTATTAATTATAAAATATAAAACACCACCAATTTATTCCAAGAAGCACTGTAATATACAACAAGTTTGTGACCTGAAATAAATCCTTCCTATATTTTATTGTATCCTGAATGTATATAAATATTTTTTAAAACGTTTAGAGTCCTTTTCCTTTGTCGGACATAACTCCAGTCACTTCCGCCTAGGATTAACGCACTTTTAAGAAGTTTCCTTAGAAGTATTGAAATCTGTTTGTGTATTTAAGAAGCAATTATTATTATTATATGCATACTTTTGTAATCTTTGGTCCGGCAATTTTCTAGTCAATAAACTCTTTTGAAAATCCGGTCAAAAATATAATAACCGGTAATCGTATGTGCTTTGTGCCAAAAATTTTACTAAATTCCAGTTTAAAAGACTTTTTATAAATCAGAATGAATATAAGGCTCAGAGGCTGGATGTATTTTAGAAGGATCAGCTGATCTATATCGGAACTGTTAAGATGCATATAGTTTTTGGCAAATTAATATTTAATATATAAAGAACCGTTTGTATTGAGGTAGATCTAATTTTGCGAAACTATTTCTAGTTGACTGATCATAAAATAATTATTGACTGATCATAAAATAATTTTATAATATATTATATTGTTAATTTCATTCGTCTCTATTGACACAACTCATCTCTAATTACTCGTTTCTTTTGTTAACTTTGTTCGTCTCTATCGACATACCTCATCTCTAATTACTCGTTTCTTTTGTTACCCTCGTTCGTCTCTATCGACACACCTCATCTCTAATTACTCGTTTCTTTTGTTAACTTCGTTCGTCTCTATCGACATACCTCATCTCTAATTACTCGTTTCTTTTGTTAACTTCGTGCGTCTCTATAGACACACCTCATCTCTAATTACTACTTTCTTTTGCTAACTTCGTTCGTCTCTATTGACACACCTCATCTCTAATTACTCGTTTCTTTTGCTTACTTCGTTCGTCTCTATTAACACATCTCTAATTACTCGTTTATTGTCTCTTGTATGTGTGAAACGCCTGATACCACATCAAATATATAGAATTTTGATAGTTTTTAGTAGTATTTTGTATGAAAAACACAGCGTGACATAGTCTGGTCATAACTTTGGCCTATTATACAGCAGAATTGGCCCAAAAGTATTTTTTTAAGTGGCAAAAAAAATTTGTCAAGATTAAGGCTTAGGCCTTGCCCGAAGTCATTAGACTGTTATCCAATTAAGTGATTCGTTTTGATGGTATTTGGAAAAAACCTTGTTTGATTGGAAAACCTGGACTGCCATTGGAATTTTTTTATTATTTTATAAGTACTCATTAGATCTGCCGAGAAAAAAATAGTCTCGAATGTAGGAACTTAGTTGCATTTTTTCAATCCGGGAGTAGTAAATGGTAGATATGAAATTCTTACTATATTATATGTTATATATGAATGTGTGTGTATCCATCCAGGTAAGGTAATTTTGTCATTACGAGGATGGTTTTGTCTCCAGATGTCGACACTAGCGCGGTTCCCACACATAACTCATGGGGTTCTAATTGGAATCTCTTGGAGTGGCAGTGCCTGGCGCTGCCTGCCTATCCACGCGAACACTCTACTTTCTTTTACACATTTATATACATACATACATGTACATATATATAATATATATATATATATATATATATATATATATATCCGACTACAATTGTTCTTAGAATAAAATGTGTGTTATCATTGAAAATTTTGTTGAGCTAATAAAATAATGAATAAATCTAATAGATAGCATCTATGCTACCAACAACTTTAAAACAAAAAAAAATATTATCTCAATTTTGTTCATGGGAGTCATTCTCAAGAAACTTTTTTCACTGAAACAATAGCCCACCAGAAAATTAATCCAGCGAATTTTTGAATAAAATTCTTCAATTCATTTTTCTTTCAAAATTTTATTCCTTCAGCAAAGTTTTTTTGGAACGACCAAAAAAAATCATTTACGCTATATAACCCAATAGCCTAACAAATTGAACTACCCTGATGTATTATATTCTTTTTAACTTTTCGAAGAAGTTCATGTTTTCTCCAGAACATCCAACTTGCTAATTCTATGTTCTCGATGTTTCAAGTCATTCTGTATCATTTGAAACCAAAATTGGAAAACGTAAAAGTGAATCAAACTTGGCATTTCATGGATGTTTTTAAACATTCCTACTTAAACTTGTAACAAATCCCTCTAATTAGTAATGTATCGATTTATACAAATGTTGTCTATTGGATCAGGTGACCCTCCATTCGATGGAGTTGGGGTCTATACGTAATGTAAATTAAAAAATATATAAAATCCAATAAAAAAGGCAGGTGCGATCTGAACCGATAATACATTTCATGTTTTTGATAATTGAAGGGTTTACCATATGGTCTGGAGAGGGTGTTTAAATGAACAACGTTTATGACTGATGCACATGTGTGCCTTGATAACCGATATTATGGATACGAAATAATTTTTATTTGTTATCAATGATTTATTAAATGATACATGATACTAGGTCCTGCATATATTTATATACCTCTATCGTAAACTTACCAACTCGCATATTTTGTTTAAGTTTATATATCAAGACCTATTGATGATTCTGATCAATGTAAGAAAAATTGCATTGATAAACTTAGATATTTGGTACGTCTTAGGAAAATTTGATCACCAGATGTTTTTTTCCATTAACTTTCAGAAAGAGATATTGTTGTTTTCACCAGAAAATCCGATTTGCTGATAGATTTTTTGTTTTTCTTGAAGTTTCAAGTTTTTCTCAATTGAAGCTAGTGCAATTTGCACCTTACTTTAAAGCAATTACTTGAACTTGCTAAAATGTGTAAATAATCGACTTTAAATATTATAGTTTTGAATTAAAAATATATAAATGTTTAAGTATGCCGAGTTGTTGTAGATCATTACACATAAAAGTTTCGTTTGAGATGACTCCCATGAACAAAATTGAGATAATTCGACCCATTGACCCATCTTATTAAACATAAGTAATATTTTTTCTATTTCAAAGTTATTGGCATCATAGATATAGATACTATATCTATTATATTTATTATTTATTTTATTAGCCCAACAAAATTTTCAATAATAACACACATTTCATTCTAAGAACAATTGTAGTCTGATAGCTTATTATGTAATAATTAATTGTATTTATGTGGTTTTAATGATTGACATGAGAATTTACAGACACACACACACACAAACCTATATATATATATATATATATATAATATATATATATATATATAATATATATTATATATATATATACATATATACATAATATATATGGAGGGTGTATGTGTCTAATTTCAAGGGTAAATATAAAACCAAAAAGTGCGATTAAATTGATGATCACAATTATTTGAATATATATATGTGTGTAAAAACAAAAACGTGGGGAGTGAAATATTGATGTGGGTTAATAGCTGATAAATGGCACCAGGTGATTTTGTGTGTTCGTTTAAGGGATGATTCATGTAATTATCTACACGAACAATTTATAATAAAGAAAAAGATTGCATTTACAATGTTTTTGAAATTACTGTAGTAAATGAAATAAATTTTTGAAGATTTTAGTAAAAGGCGAAAGATTTATTTGCTCTGAAGGGAAACCAGAGTAATTTTTTTTTCGAAGATAGCATTTTTTTGCACTATTTCTGATTCAAAGTCTATTATTAACTTTTATCACAATTTTGGAATTTCTATAATATATGGATATTTCATTGCAATATTTTTTGATATTCATTTATATGTCCTGGTTAACTTTTATACTATTTACTTACTATTTTAAATTTTTATCTACTATTTAAAAAAAAATCATAAAAAAATTAACTCAATAAGGGTTTTAGATGAACTCCTTGTGATGCGTTACAAGAACAGAATCTAGCACTAATTAGATTAGTTTTGTAATATCTTTGAAAATCTTGTAAAATTTACAGTTACATTGGAACAAATTAGAGAAGACTTAACTGATAAGATTACTTTTATAATATTTATAAAATATTTTTCCCGATACTATATCAAAATTCATTCAATTCTGCGACTATAATATGACTACTACTATAATATTTTTATAAAAGACTGTGAATACATACGTTATAGATTCACATATATGTATATATTTGCTTTTTCCCAAAAAAAAAGTTGATTTCGGCGTCTCTTTGTCTGCCAAAAAGTCGGAACTTCAAAAAAGGCGAAGTGTTTGCCTACCGGTGTGTGTATACATAAATTTAGTAAGTTACCTTTACGTGATACATACATACATACATATATAGGCACAGGGTTGTTTTTATAAAAATAGGAAACTGTGATATATGTAATATTTTGAAGGATAAGTTTGTTTTTGCCAGAAAATCCAACCTATTAATTTTATGTTTTGTCGGTGTTTCAATTTTTTTCAAAGTGCAATTACAATCTGATATTAAAATACAAAATATATTTAGTAATTATGAATGACAATATGTATTACAAAAATAATGAAAATATTATCATTCATATTAAATAAATTATTATATAATTTTTAATATTAAATATTAAGAACAAAATAGAGTTTACCCAGTGGTATTCCTTTTTTGTGTTGCTTGAAAAATGTTCATAGTCTAGGTGACTTTTAAAAAACTTAACTAATAATCTAAATACATAATAAAAATAGTGAATTACAAATGAAGTAACAATCGCAATGTTTCAAATCAATCTAAATAGTTTGAGACCCAAATTGTAATTGGTTAGGCAAAATTGTTGTGAAAACGAGCCCCATAAAAGGCCTCTCGTTAAGAAAAACCGGCCCTGTATATTTATATGTATACATACATACGTGAATACACATATATGCATATAAGCATGTATGTATGTATGTATGTATGTATGTAAGCATGTATGTATGTATGTATGTATGTATGTATGTATGTATATATGTATATATGTATGTAGGTATGCATGTATGCATGTATGTATGAATGTATATATGAATGTATGTATGTATGTATGTTTTTATATATATATGTATGTATGTATGTATGTATGTATGTATGTATTTGAATGTGTATGTCTATTCTCATAAACCTGTTTACTGAATTACATAATACAATGCAAGTGGCCGGATGTGCTCTTGAAGCCTACGCAGGATATCACTTCTAATTTTATTATATTTTCAAAAAAAAGGATCCTTTTGGATTCGGACAATGACAAAGGCACAAGTGTCAAGAACACGTAATTTGTCACATACGAATATGTATCGATATACGATTCAAATTTGTGTATCCTAGATCCTAGAGATGTGATAGATGACTGTGAGAAATGTAATGGACAATGAGAAGGTCTTTGAGATTCACTTGTGGAAAGTATAGTTATATAAATTTTTGCATTAATTATTAAAATTGTTTAATTGTTTCATAATCTCCTATACCAGGCTTTCTTGTCTCACTGAGATATGAAAATAATATATCTTTTAAATATAAATTTCAAAAATGTCCAAAAATTTTGATACTTACCAAACTTTTTTGTGCTCCTTGAATAAATTAGTATATTTTAAAATAATACTTATATTCTATTAAAGATATCAATTCATAAATATTACCATCATAACAATTATCCAAAATTTTGAACTATAAAGTTTTTTTTAAGGGAGTTTTATACTCGGCTTAGGAATCAGAAGGTTACTGATTCAAATTACGCGCTATGTACACACTGTTATTAAGCAACAACGACATCATTTGTAGATAAATAAATGTAATTTCCTGTAAAACTAATCTTCGGACACTGCTAAGTTCCATTAGAAAGGTTGAAAAAATTTTTAGCAATTAAAGAAGATGGGCAAATCTTTACCCCAAACTAGCCCAATTTGGAATTTCTAAAAGGTTTTGAATCGGTTCACCATTTTTGTAAAAATGTGAACAAAATTATTGTAGTTTTTTTGCAATTTTTGGAAATATTCCTTGGCCTTAGTTATTTATAACACTATAACGGTTTTGAGATATTTTTAAATTTTCTCTAATAATTGATAATCGGATTTTTAAGATATTTCAAAAAAAAAGCTAAATAATTAATAAATAATTTACAAGAAGATCTGATTTAGTCAATTGTAATACTAGCAGTCCTGAAATATTTTTAAATTTCTTTCAAATTATTATGAGATTTTTATAGAGATGTACGAAAATGCAAACTGATCAATATTAAAAAAAAAATTATCTTAATGCAATTTTAAATCAAAATTTAAATTATTCAGATGTATATAGCTTTTCACCTCATTATTGATCAAATTTTACAAGAAATTAATACAAAATGCAAATTATTTTTTATAAACACAATAATTTGTGCAATTTTTTTGCTTGAGCAAAATATTATATTTTCTATCTAGAATATAAAATTGTCTTGTAAGATTAATCAACGAGTGTAATAATCTAATTTCATCAAAATGGCTTTTAAATTTCTGAAATCGGTTTAGCCATTTTTGAGAAAAGGCTGACAAAAATCAAATTTTGGCCCACATAGACACATATGTTTTCCAATTTCAAGTTTCCAGTCTCAATAGATTTAGAATGACTTAAAACATGGCCATAAAAATTAGCAAGTCGGATTTTCTATCAAAAATACAAACTTCTCTTTTTCACTTATATTTAGTTAAAAAATTTAAAAAGTAAATCCTGGTTTTAAAGAAAATTAAATGTATGTATTAATGATATACCCATGTGTTCTTTTTATTATTTGTCGATTACTATAGGTATCTTTTATCTACGATGCATCTATATACATATATTTTGTCTGAAAATGAATGTTTTTTTTAACTCTGTTAGGAATCTGTTTATATTATATATTTATAATTGATATGTTCTGATCTAGGTGTGAGATATGTGAATTAAAATACTAGTTTTCAGCGCTAATATAGAATTTCCGGCGACTCCTTCACAACTTTGAAAAAATACAAATGATTTTGGTTAGAGACTGTCGAATTAGTGAGGGTGATATTAGAAATTTTTGTAATATAAAATATAAATTTAAATTAATTTATGTACAATATTAAATAAATAATGCGTGTACTGCCCTAGGGCAGGTCCGTGAGCTGAGTTAAAACTCCAACTCGATTCAAGGAAAAATAGGTGAGAGATTTCCCATTGCCATTTCACACCGCAGTGCCCGAGATGCGCTTATTTTCAATTGAAAATATATTTTGATCTATATTTTCAATTGAAAATGGACATCGCGCTGCCCGATGTCAGATTGCCAGAGCGGGGGATCGAACGCGCGACCCTGTCCATACAACGCGTTAACGACCTTCGCTACGACGAACCCTTGACACTACACTATATTAAATACAAAATTTGTAATGATATATGAATACACAACTGAAGGGGTCGATTATGTCGTAAAATTTATCAATGTTATGGCAAGGCTATGTTATGTAGTCTTACGTTTTCATATAAAGTGGTACTAAAAACTGTCAAAATCCTATGTGGTTGATGTGCAGTCGGGCGTTTTAATAGAAAACCTAACCTTGAAAATGCACAAATGTCAAACGAACGATGTAATCATAACTGCATCTTTGTGATATGACTTGACAACATATGTGTGAAGTTGCATTTTATGTGTAAAAA
>NW_020539724.1:19429708-19445416 GCF_003426905.1 Ctenocephalides felis | reverse complement strand
TTCATAACAGCTGAACTGTACTGATTTTGATATAGGGTCCAAAGAAGGAAGATGAAGTATGTTTGTTTGAACAAGTTTACATTATTGCAATGAGTCAACACCCCACATTAAAGTATTTTTTAGACCAATTTGCTTTTTACATTAGTAGTTAATTACCAGCAATTACCAGACATGTATTTTTTGTCTTTTTTTGGAATCCATTAATCACGTGATCTTGTTTTTAGGTTTTTTTTAGATACCCCCTCCCTTTAGGAACATTTAACTTATTTAACTTAATTTAATTTAGGAAAAAAGATGAAGTATGTTTGTTCGAACAAGTTTCCATTATTGCATTGAGTCAGCCCCCTATATTAAAATGATTTTGACCAATTTGCTTTTTACATTAGTGGTTAATTACCAGCAATTACCAGACATGTATTTCATGTCTTTTTTTGACGTCCGTTAGTCACGTGATCAATTTTTTAGGTTTTTTGGATCCCCCCTCCCTTTAGTGACCATTTAACTTATTTAACTTAATTTAATTTAGGGAGAAAGATGAAGTATGTTTGTTAAATTGATTAAAATTTTTATATTAAAATGATTTTGACCAATTTGCTTTTTACATTAGTAGTTAATTACCAGCAATTTACCAGACATGTATTTCTTGTCTTTTTTGGCATTTCTTAATCACGTGATCAATTTTTTAGTTTTTTTTTGGATCCCCCTCCCTTTAGTGACATTTAACCTCCCTACCCCATCAACCATTACGTGTATTCTTAGTTACGTACAATTTTTGGAATGAAAAAATCGTGAGTTTATTATTATTATTTTTCTTAATTTGAGAAAAAAAATAGATAAATGTAATATCTTACTAGAACCTTACCTACCCCATGTAATTTTTCGTAATTTTAAAACCCCCCCCTCCACCTAAAATCCTCACGTAAATTGGACGGGGCGTGAAAATTTTGTGAAATTTAAACAGATAAAGAAAAATGTAAGTTTACTGATGAGATAAAATTTGATGGAAAAAGAAAAAGGAAAATTCAGTACAAAACAACAAAAGATTTCATAAAGATTACCTAAGGTGTGGTCAGTTGTGACACTCACCCTTTTCTTGTTTGATTTGATTTTATTTTACTTTTTTCCCAGTCAACCGGCAATTTTACAAAATTAAAAAGCTGATAAAAATGGCACATCCGTACCCAGTCTTCCCTATATATATATATATATATATATATATATATATTATATATATATACATATATATACATACATACATATATCTCGAAAGCATAAGAAATAAGTCGTTTCCTAGAAGCCACACCTTTGCAATACACGCCCTATAAAGGGAACACTCCCTTGCACATTACCGGTATCATATTACCGACATTTACAAATTTATTATATATATATATATATATATATATATATATATAATAATATTAATGTATAATATAGATTATCTCAAAAAATTTATATATACAAATAAATAAATTCATAAATTAGTGTGTATTTCAGTATTTTCCCATCTCATTTGTATTTGTCCTTAACTAACTATTTATTTCTCCTCCTTACAGCAGCCATTAGCCCAACAAGTCAGCCCAGATTCCACAGGATCACCAGAAACATCCTACGGCCCCTACGGGTGCTCACTGCCCCAAAGATCACGATCATCCCCCGCAGTAACACCAGATTCCACCAAACCCCTCCACACATCAGAAACACCCCAGACATCTTCGTCAGTAGACCTCAAATCCGAAAACTACGACCCAGAAGGTTCAGAGAAGAGTTTAGCTGGACCAAACAGTGTTGATCCTGGTCATCATTCAAGGAGTTTGGGTGTTTTGGAAGGAAGTCATCATGGGTTTGAAGATGCGGCTGGTAATCATTTGAGGAGGCTGCAGGTTACGACGAGTGAATATGGTGATGGCAGTGTGGAGCAAGCAAGATCGGAGTCTATTGATGGAGGTGAGATTGAGATGAAAAACTTGAACCATCTACTAAAATTTCCATCTAAAACTATTTCTCACTTTTCCTCCAAAAACAAAACATTTTTGCCATTCAAAACCAAGACAACCATCAGTTATCTTTTTACCAGTATCCATCTAAAACATTATTCTATTATTATTTCAGGAATCGATGAAGATGACGATTTAGACGATCACCTAGATCTCACATCCAAAGACCCATCAGATCCTAACTCTATTCATGGTGGTAGCGGTCATAAAAAACGAAAGAGGCGAGTCTTGTTCAGCAAACAACAAACATATGAACTAGAAAGGAGGTTCCGTCAACAAAGGTATCTTTCTGCTCCCGAAAGAGAACATTTGGCAAGCTTAATTCGACTCACACCTACACAAGTCAAGATTTGGTTCCAAAACCATAGGTGAGATAAAACAATACAATTGCCTAAATAGTAAATTATCCAAAAGTATTTATGGATTTTATTTAGTAAAGAATTAGTTAGTGATGAATTTAACTAAGAATTTTATTTTCCTTTCCTCAGGTATAAGACAAAACGTGCCCAACACGAACGAGGAGGCGGTGGTCCTTTACCTCACCATTTGGACGCTCATCATATGTTGATGGGAGGTCCAGCAAATTCTGGAGGCCACAGCCCTCGTAGAGTGGCAGTGCCAGTACTTGTCAGGGATGGCAAACCATGTGGAGGTTCAGATGCTACAAATACCACCATAGCAGGTGTTGCCAACAGTGTAATTAATGGAGTTGGTGGTGTCAACGGAGGATATGTTGCTTACCCGCCTTCTATGCTTCATCATCACCAGAGGTGGTGGTATAAACATTGAAGTGGAAGGAAAAATTTGGAGATTTGCTTGAAAATTTAAAAATAAGCAAGTTTGCTTGTTGGAAAAGCAGAAGATGCAATTATGGAGTTAGGCATGGATGAAGAAGTTTAGCAAGAAATGTATAAGACATGCACAGTATTATGTTCCTAAGTGGGTTAAATTTTTAACCCAAGATAGAAATTTTAGTAATTTTGAAATTACGCAATTCTTTCAGAGGTAGTAAACATTTTGATCATTAATAATTTTTCATCAAACAATCGATAATTTGTGTTTAAATATATTTAATTGATGTGAAAATTACTTGGATTTATCTGCCATTAGTAAAGTTAAGTTTTCAATATTAGTTGAAATTAACAAATACTAAAAAATATATATAAATATTGTTGAAAATTTTAAAACAATGTTTTGAGTAAATGTAATTAATAATCGTGACTATTGGTTAAAATTTTTATTTTAACGTTTGATACGTTAAATTCAATATAAACGAATTATTAATATTGTAAATATATTATTAAGAACTTATGTACATAATTACATTCCCCAAAAATTGTAGTCATATTAAAATTAATTCATATGTACATAAAATTGAGTGGAAACTTGTATATATCTTCTGTGTATATATTTTAGACTTTAAGAGAAAAATCTTAATTGATTTAAAATTTTATTATATAAATGTATGAATGTTTTTGATGTGAAACGTTTCAATTTATTGATTTTGTTTTGATAAAAAATAAATTGTATCATGTAGAATAAATTGATCATTAAAAAAAATCTTCAAAAATCGCGTGAAAATGTCATAAATTAGTTTTAAAAATATAAAATTAAAGAAATTTCTAAATATAAATATTGCAATCCATATGTATATAAAATTCTATATGTGTGATTAAATAAATGAATGTATGTGTATACTTATAAAAATAAAACAAATATATATATGAAAAATTCTATGTATTAGAAATGTAGATAATATTATAAAGAATTAATTTATTGAATAATAAACCAAATATTATCGAAAATATAAATATAACAAAGTGTTTTATTAAGAATAATTTATTTTATCCTACAAAATCTAGCGCAGAGAACGTGTTATTTTTCGGTTTTTATTTTTACTCGTTTTTATATGAAACTATTTTATGAAATCATTTTACAATACTGATAAAATGCGCCAAATTTTGACAGTACATTTTTTTAAAGAAGAAAGAAAGAAGGGTCTCTCAAAGTCGAATCTTTTTGAAAATTTTAAATTCATAGTTTAATAAAAAGTCTTAATTTTTTAAAACTCTGTGGCAAGTGTACCATTATTTTTGACTGTGATCCTAGATACATTATTTGGAATTAAGGTTCAAAAATTTAAATGAACAAAAATAATAAAAATTAACCACAATAACCGAAGAATAGTCAGAATTTGACCAAGGCTCTGGGTGATACTTAAAGCTCATAATTTCAAAACTAGATGCAATTTTTATTTCTAATTTTTTCCATAATAGTTACCATCAATATTATCACCACGTTTCGAATTGACTTTGAGTTCTGGGACACCCTGTATAGCCTAATTTATCGGATTTGTTTCACTAAATTTTATATTCTGCACCAATGTTTTTTTAAAATCTTTTGATATATATATATATTCTAAAAACAATTAAATTGTTTTGGAACAACTTTCGAATGAATTTTTTTATGGTTCCATACTAGTTTCTGATAAGATTCTAATCACTTTCATGTGGGTTTCAAGTTAAAATAAGTTTTGTATCATCTTATATCAGTTTTTATTTTATCAATAGTATAAATAAAAGTATTGGTGAAATGTTGGACATTTACATATTATAAATTAGTAAAATCTCTTGTAGATCGTTAATTTTTAATGAAGAAATATATTAGTGAGGTGAGAAAATTATGGACCTTGAAAACCACTTTCAATAGAATATACCAGTTTTTAAATGTATCAATAACACTTAAAATAAAATTGTAAATGACGAATGTAGCAAAATGTACCAGATTGATAAAAACACTGTTAAAAATCGATAGAAGTCCTTCATTTCACTATTATAAAAATATTTACACTCTTATGTAAAAATTATGCATCAACCACATATAATTAATTATTTATCAAGTTTAATTAAATCCTGTTCAACAATTTTTTGTTCTACTAAATTGCATAAAACATTATCAATAACAATGAACAGTAAATAATTTCAGTCGAAAAGTGCTTATATTATAATCTTTTATAAACACCTAAAGAAATTTTTGTTAATTTTTTTTCTTCCAATTATTCAAGTAAATATAGCATTCCTATAAAAACTCTGAATCGGGTAAACTGTTGTTTTTTGGGAAAAATCTTATTCGAAAAAAAAATCCTTTTCGAATATTTCATTACGTTATGGAAAGTTCCAGCAAGTTGCCTTAAGACACGATGCCATACACTACTAGTTTCTTTAACAATCATCAGGAAAAAAAATCCGAAGTAGAAGCAGAATGTTGAAGCAAATTGTCTTAAGACATATATACCACCATCTAAGGTTGTTCAAAAAAAATGATATAAGGTTTGAATAAACAAGAACATGGCTAAATTAAATGACATTGAAACAACTCAAAATTTTTATATTTCATTCCCCCTCTCCTCTAAATATTTCATATTTCTCCTCTCTAATCCTCTCCAAGATGCTCCTTATCAGAATCAGGCGCGGATGATTCGCAAGTTTTTTGTTCGGAATGACCATTAACACCCCCGAGGGTGAATCTGCCCTCATTTGTTGGACCAGCGGGTATAAATCATAATAGAATGTCATATCACAGCTTCATATAAAGAGATTCAGAGATATCTCTTTATGACATTGGCTAAATCGCACGGGCACTAAATGGACCGTTCAGCTTAGCACTCTATGGGGTCCTAAAACTTTTTTAAGGAAATAATAGATAGTTGAGTCTGGATTAATTTTGAGCATTCGTTTGTATTTTTATAATCGTACTTTAAATTATGATTTTGGGAGACATATGGGATGGAAAAAAGCATTCGTTCTGTAAGTTTCATTCATTTCTGTAAGAGACTGAACACCTTAATACTTCAGGATGACAGAACATCTTACTATCCCAGAAAGGAAGTTGTTGGATCATATTTTTAACAAAAGAATTAAAAACAAATGCTAAAAATCTGTTTCAAAATTTATTAGGTAAAAATACATTTTTTGTTTGATAATTGGCTCATTTAGCTGGTGCGAATAAAAAACATCCGAACTGATTGTGAGTGAAATACTTTGGGGTTATTTAAGGCTTTTAAATTTCATTCTTTTTTATATAGAACAATCCCAATTAAAAACACAATGTTTTAATAAATTTTACCTAAGCAATATAGAATAATACATTTCTTGATAGAAGTTCCTTGGCAAGTAGACCAACTTTGGACATTTTGGTAGTTCAACTATCTGAATTCAAGAATTTTTAGAGCAATTATGTCATCATTTTTGACTAATTTTACAATCAGAAATGATCTTGGTGGTACTTAAAAGCCAATAATTTTCCAACCGCATAGGATGAATTTCATTTATATTTTTTTCAATCAATACTTTCACTCCTTTTTGACTTGACGTTGAGTTCTGGGAAACCCTGAGCTGGTATATTATTAAATAGTATTAATATTGTTGACATCTAATGTGGCATAATTGATTTCATTTCTAAAATTTATTATTATTATTTGTACTGTATGCAATATAGTTAATGCAAATATATATCTAAAATTCTGAATCAATTTTAAAGTGATTATAACAGCAAATTATTGTTCGGAACTACGATTATTAAGATTTAAAATACTGTTCAAAAAATTAAATAATAATTCGCCTTGATTATTTCAGCAATTGGTCGAGTTTTCTACTAATTAGCAAATAGTTTTCATAAACATTTTTGCAAGTAATGTAACAATTTTGTGATTTCTGAAACCATTCGTAAGATATTTGTATGAAATTGGGCTGATTAATTTTTCTTAAGTTCACTCTGTCTATATTTTTCAAACTTATTTTTAATTTTTTCAATAAGCATTTTTATTACTTTTAATGAAAATACTTGATTTTAGTTTTATTTTACAAAAACATTCAATTAGTTTTAATTATCATAAATATTCGTCTTTCTTCTGTATTTTAACATAAAACCTCTCAAATTAACAAAATTCGATTATTTTAAACTACCCGTAGGGTAAGTTATAGTAATCGCAAAATTTTACGTTTCAAAAGTTTCTGAATATTTTGGCATACATTAGCAAAAAATAGATGTATGTGTGTGTGTGTGCGCGCGCGTGTGTGTGTTTCTGTGCGGATACAAATTTTCGTCGATGATTTCGGGAACACCGATCAACCGATTTAAATAATTCAAAAAACATTCGATTTGTATTGATAAGGAGACGTGCTGTTTAGTTTTTTTAAAAGGCAGATCTAGCCGTTCCAAACATACGGGCCAAAAACGGTAAGAGAGCGAAACGTCCGATTTTACTAATTCAATAAACATTTTACTTGTATTAACAAGATGAAGAACTGATCAAATTTTCACAAAGGCAGGTCTAACGGTTTCGGAGATCAAGTAAAAAAGTAAAAAAATAATGCCATTTGGCGGTCAAAAATAATCATTAGACATAGGCACATAAAATTATCAGGTATTTTATAGAGATTTTAATAATACGTATAAATTTTGTTTACATTTCCATGGGTTCCGTTACATCGTTTGTCCGTTAGACGGCGACGCGGCGCTTACGCGCTTCGATATTCCGTTTCTATGCAGCTAAAGCAGTACGATTGCTTTGAAAAAAAGTTCAGAATTTCCAAAATATTTCAAAATAAATTTCTCTTCAAAAAGTCTTTTTTTTTTTAAAAAAAGTAAATTTTTGTCAAAAATTTATGGTTTCTCAAAAAATGTAATCTTTTCAAAGTAATTTTTTTTCAAAAATGTTAATCTTTTTAAAAAAATAATAATTTTTAGTACGGAAAGTTCCAGAAATTTGCCTTAAGGCACGATCCCATGCACCACTATTTTACTAATTATCTGACATTCAAATCAAAGTGTGCTGATAAACAAGTATAAATGGTAGACAAGTATTGTTTTTCAAAAGTACCTGTCCCATTTAAAATATTTGAGAGACTTTGCAAACCGGCTAAAAATCTCTCTCTATATATATTATATACCTCTATATATAAGTAGAGTATATATGAATTTAGTCTCTCTACATGAGCATTATCATGGGGTTATCTGTTGGTTTCGACTTGACCGGTCCCGTTCAATATGTAGCACGCTCCAATAGGAATTATAGACCGCGGATTCATATCTCATCATATCCTTGCCACAAAAGGATACATATTATATACGTATATAATATGTTCTAGGATAAAGTATACATCGAGGACGTTTTGTGGAGCGAAAACCATTCTTCATAAATCGTAGCATCGAGGAGATGGTAAAATGATCAGAATATGCATTGTGATAAGGATTTACACCTTTGACTTCTAAAAGATTGGGAAAAGTTCTTCTTTTAGGTTTCAATCGATAAATATCAATATGCATATCCATTTAGTAGCCGTAACACTTTTTAATGTACATCATTTCGTTTAAAGTCAGTACATGTAACATTTACGCTTAGAAGAAAGACCTGCCCACCAGTGAGAATAGGAAACACTCAAGTACCTCAAAAGGACCATGTGAAATATCTCGGCATACACCTCGATAGAAAACTTAATTGGCGAACTCACATAAAAAAGAGACAACAGCTTGAGATAAAAACCAAAAAGCTTCACTGGTTACTAGGGACTAAATCCAAACTAAGCTCATACAATAAACTACTTTTATATAAATCTTTACTCAAACCAATTTGAAGCTATGGTACACAATTGTGGGGCAGTGCTCATAAGACTAATATAGAAATAATACAGAAATTATAATTCAAAACAAATTTTTGAAAATTGCCTTAGGAGCTCCAAAATATGTACTTAACTGGTTGATTCATGTCAAACAAAAACAACACACAAGTATAGAAACAAGCTAATCAGTAACCCAAATTCATTAGGAAACTCCTTGATAACAGAGAACTATGCAAGAAGATTGTAAAGAAAAGCGCCATTGGATTTAAGCCATCAACTCTACTGATAAAAAATGGAAATAACTTAATTATTATTCATATGCAATTATTTTACAAGTAAATAGTTAAAATTATTTAATTATCAATAAAATATTGTGAATTTTATATCGAATGGAAAAACAACTACTGAGTTGTTTCTCCAACATGCCCTTTTAGTATACAATGTCCCTTTTCGGCCGACTATTGTAAATTCATCAAATTTATTAAATGTCCTTAACTGGACAGTTGTAAATAAAAAAAAAATCATTTCGAAATAGTTGAAAACATAAATTCAAATATCAATTAAATCTATCTATCTATGATCTGTTTTGTTAGAATTCCTTGTAGGTTTGGAATCATATGTTACCATATTTTGAAAACCACTGCCAAAAACTAACCTAAATCAATTTGCAAACAGAGTAATATTATGTGAAGGTGTCATAATCCCTTAGAAGTTATTCTTTTGTCGGAGCACGCAAGAATTCATTTGGTATTCAACAATTGATCTGGCTTTATGTATATACCGTTTATTTAGTTCGGTATTTAGCTGGCTTCGAAAAATAAGCCAATACTGGATAGGAGAGATCGAACTAAACTGATGTTTTCAGAAAATGGTTTTACGCTTAATTTCCTGCCGAGGATCACATTGAAAAGGACTCACCGGCGGATCGCCGAATTGATCCCTTTAGGATTATGACACCGGATTTAGTTTAGGATCCGTGGAGACGAGTAAAAGATATATGTATATATATATATATATATATGTATATATTTATATATATATATATATATATATATATATATATAAGATATCTATCCACGGATTTTTTAACAAAGTTTTTGAGTTTTATTTTTATCAAATATTCAAAGATATCTATCCAAAGTTTGTATCACTACGGCTTGATACCAGGTGGGATTTGAGCTGGTATGGTTTGAAAGCTATGGAGAGGTCCACGTGATGTTGACTTGTTTTTAGTGTGATGTTCGTTTTCGTATGTAGTATCTATATTCCATGAGAATAAATTCTTCTATTATTTGTCAACCAGTGTTTCTTTTTGAGTTTTGGAGTCAATTCCTTCCTCAGTATCCAATTCCGAGTGGGCTGAGAGTTCCAGACTTCAAGCAGCAATGCGACTGGGCTGCCTTCAAACCAGGCAACCTCAATTGTTTTCTTTATATAATATACTCAATTTTCCAGAAACCTTGGAATAGCTAATAAATCAAATACAATAAGCTATTCCAAAAGGGTCTAATCATTCCCCATTATTGACAGAAAATATTCAATTGATTCTATGCAGCACTTATTATTCTTCTATATATGGAGTTGAATACAAAGTATCTTTCATCATCAATACTTCTACAACTATGTTTTAGTGTTCTGGGTCTTTTATTTCCATATGGGTCCGATCTAGTTTCATTTTCTTTTCTCAAACATGTCCAGTAAAATTCTTTTTTTAAGCACTCCTTGTAGTACTCCATAAGATACAAAGGACCAGGTTACAAATTTTTGAAAGCAAAAAAAAACTTTTATAGTGATGAATTAGTTAGGAGTTTTACTGAACATAGTCAGATAATTGTTTATTTGATATGTGTTATTTGTTGTGATATAATTCACAAGATATTTGCTCAAATCAAATTCGACCTTTGTACCCCATCCTATCCTATATTTATTATATATATTATATATAATTTTTTTCTGTACGGGTGTATGATTTGATATTTCTCCAAAACGGTTATTCGGATTTTGATAATTCTTTTATAGTTTGTCAAAAAAAATTTATAAGATTTAATGAAAGATAAAACTATAGTAATATTGTAGAAATAGATGGCAAAAATTACAAAAAAACTACTTATCATTGTTTGACATTTTATCATTGAAAACATTTGAACTGTCATCTGCTAAAAATGTCAATTCACTTGAAATTTGTATTTAGCTGAAATTATGAGCCTAGATATATAATATACTATATAATAGAGAATATAATATACAAGCAAAATGTAATGCCTACATTATTATTGCCGAAAAGCAGGTGAGATGTGCCAGAAATTAAAATAATATAAGATACAGTCAACAGAGTATGTTTGGCAGATAAAATTATATAATTTAGTTTGAAAAGTAACGCAATAAGTACAAAATTGTATATAATTTTTTTTTTAAATATATGCATGTCGGATTTTGGTTTACTTTACTAAATCATTTAACAATACAGAGAAATATTTCTACTTATTAAAAAATGATTTAGAACTTTGTTCCATGTGTCAAAAATTCATTTGTTTGGCATTGGATATGGAATATTTAGAAAGTTGATCTTAAATTGAAGAGTACTCATATGAACTAGATTTTACAAATTAATTCACCTAAGATATGAACATAAACAATAATGTATATTAAATTATTAGCAAGAAAATTGTACTTTAGAAATTATAATTGCCAAAAACCAACTAATATATCGTACGAGATTATGAAAATTATAGACTAAATTATTGAAGCAATTATGTTGTGTGGTAAAATCAAGTGTGATATTGTCCTTTTACTATATTATTTTTTCTGAATTTCTTATACTGCTTACTCTAAGACCATAAATGAAATTTAAAGGCAAGACATCAAATAGGATATTAAAAAGTATAGGATAGGACATTAAAAAATTTGGAACCTATGAATTGTAGACGTGGAAACAGGACAACGTCTGTCGGGTCATTTAGTATATATATATATATATATATATATATATATATAAAGTATTTTCTATCACAGCTCAATTCAGCAAAGGATAATGCCACGAGTTGTATTTGGTAAACACCTTTCTTATATTGTGCAAAAATAATATTGAACACATTACATAATTGGTTCATGTTTTTTTTTGCTTCGACAAAGGAAAATACATGAAAAAAATGTGTTTTCGCTTGATTTAACATCTTTTATGTCAAAGGAACATGACATTAAACCTAATGTCAATGTGTGCGCATGTTCAGCCATGTATGTACTTTACGTCAATACACTTTTTCACATTGTACACCGGTATCAAAATAGTATTAACTCGGATAATATTATTTTTGGTTTATTTATATATGTAATTCTGTAAGAATTCTTTCTTAGAAATATTTTATGAACTACAAGTAATGTAAAAAAATTATGGTTTATAAAAAATTAAGAAAGAAATTTAGTTCTTTGTGAAATTTTAGTATGCTCCAATTCAAAGCTATAAAACACCCATTAGCAGTTTCATTTTGCTCTAAACCAGCAAAACTTTTATTTATACTTCTTTTCCAAATGATACCATGCCTTAAAAATGCAACCCCTACAAATATAACATGTATTTCGTTCTGCATCCAGCGACATAAATTTCAAACTCACTTCCCTTAAAACCACCAAATAGTTTCATAGATAAATTTTATTTTTAAATCGATAAAATGAACTCTGCGAAAGAGTTCACTGGTCTGATGGAAACACAGGGGTTGTAAAATGATATTGATGATGGATTAATAAATGCAATATTCTGGAAATCCTGGTAATTGAAAATTATATTTATATATGTATTTGTGTTGTACTTAGAACAAGAAATCCAAATATAGTGCAAACTGTTTTTTTTAGCAAACATTTGAGGATAAAATTTATATAAAATATATAAATTTTTATATAAAATAATAGGCTTCTTTATATAAAATAACAAGCTTCTTGGTATTAAGTATGGTTTAAATTAATAATATGTTCCGAAAACATAGTCTTATATTGATTAGGATTTTTTGAATATTACAGATACGTTGGTTCTTGTGAATATATTGTTAACTTTCTCCAATGTAACAACAATTACAATCGTTACAATTTACTTTGTAAACCTTATATATATATATATATATATATATATATATATATATATACGTGTGCGTATGAAAGTATATGGGAGTAGTGTTTCATCTATCTATTTAATCCAGTTTGATAAAAAAGCCCAAGTCATTTATTTAAGTTTCATATGCTGAGTGAAGTTTATGGGCCATAAGTGATTCAATGACTTGTTATGTTTATTGAGAGGGTGGACATGGTAACATTGATGTTAGCATCCCCTTTTATCTAGATCTAGATCATACACATACTTGATAAAATATATAAAAAACGAAAAATCTGTCGAGTAACTCCGTTAATAAGAGTTGCAAATGAATGAAGTGGTAAAATTGTGCAGAATACTTTTAATATAAATGTGTTCACTTACCTTGTTCAAGGGACAGGGTCTAGTCATTGCAACAATAAGTTTCTCAGTTCAAATTTCGCGTTGCGTGCAACCTGGTATCAAGCAGTAGTGATGTCAATTCCATAGATCAAAGTTTTCAAGTAAACATAGTCTTTCTAAGTAATTCTGTAAAAAAAGTAAAAATACATGTATGAATTAAATTAATGCTTTTTAGTTTATCCAATGTTATAGATGGGTTGGGTATAAAATATTATGATAAATCACCATTAGGTATTACAAAATAAAAAAATAAGGCGATATGTAAATTATTTAATAAAATCTTCAAAAAACTTGCTTTTAAATTTGATTTGATTTGATTAAAATATAAGTTAAGACTTCTCAAATGCCTTCATATCATATTCTTACCAAATTTAAGCTTAAATGATTAGACTATATAGATAATTTGTTATTAAACATAATACAGATTTTGTTATACTGTTTTACTTAATTCAGATTTGACAACAAATATAAGATATCATATTCAATTGAAGGCCAAATTAATTTGAAAAATAAATTTGTAAAAATTAAAGCTAAAAATTAAATAATTATATACCGTTAAGATGAATACATAAATGTTTGTAGGTATATGTTTGTTAATATTTTTATTCTCATAAGTATATATGTCTCTTAAATAATTAAGTTAAAAGTTCATTCAGTGTTCATTAATAAGTATTTTGTCCTTATATTTAGCTAGCAAAGGAATTTAAAATTTGGGCAAAAACCTTAGAAATATTATATTTATATTTATTTTTTATAATATTATATTGTTAATTACATTTTATATTATTAAATTTCTGATTTTTTTTAAGGTTTTATCGAATTAAATAAATTAAACGAATAATAATTATTATTTGCCATTATTTTGCTTGCTAAAAATCTGTAAAAGGAACTTTTAAACATTATTTTCTTTTTAATTAGTTATTTCTTTCTACTGTTTGAATAATTCTCACGTAATAGTAATAAATGTCAGAAGCGTGCAACCTTTTGACCTCGTGAGGTCGTGTGATACCGGATGTAAATAAGGGAATAAAAAACATTCCATTTAAAAGGACTTATTTACACATAATAGTATGGAGTAAAATGTAATTATAATCAGAGGGTAGTTATTTTTTATTTTTTTTTATATATAACAAATCGCAGAACAAAAAGTTAATTGAAAAAAATATTATCAAACAAAAGTTCAAACATTACTAAAAAATTCTAAAAATATTAAAATTATGTAAAAGTATGTAAAATTATTATAAATGATTAAAAATAGTGTGCAAGGCTTGAAATAGAATTATTTTTCTAATTAAAAAAACAGACAAAAAGGATTTAAATACGAGTTTAATAAAAAAACTCACTATAACATTGTTTAATAATATGTGCAATTTTTGTATTATGAAAAATATGTAATATTTTATTTTAATTCTTTCATAGATATTATATAAAGATAAATTTAAAATGTTATTGTACAATAAAACACGAAACGTTGTTGTACAATGTTGAGAAAAATCCAAATCATCATTCCAAATTCTATCCAATTTTCAGATTTTTTTTATTTACTTGTGTTATTTTGCAATTTCAATAATTCAATATTTTATCGATTTTGTCACTAGCTTTATTTCGAACAAATCATCAACCTTTTGTCGCTTGAAAATTCGATTTATCATTTTAAGTTCTTCCGTTTTTCAGAAAAAACATACTCGTATGTCATCACATATAAAAAATATAAGTATATATACGAATGTAAATATATATATATATATATATATATATATATATATATATATATATATATTTATATAATCCATTTCCCATTTCGACCATATATCACACTTTTTTCTACACGTCTTAATCACCGTATAATTTGGCAATGCAGAGGATTCACAAAAAATAGATTCCATTCGTAAAAGTTTACAAGAATAGGTTTATATGGAGATAAAAAACAGGATTTTATTTATCCAACTCAATTCAAACTATTGTGTCTGACAGTAGTTAGTTTTGTGGGAGAGATGCCAGTAGCAAATTTTCTACCCCTAGGAAATAACCATGACATTTTGTCCGTAGTTCTCCTACAAATACACGTTTTTAAATAAATGTACAATATTTATATTACTTTTTAGGTCGATTCATTAATAGATATTGAAAATTTATAAAAATAGATATTATTTATCGAGTTAAAATATTTAAAAACAATAATGTAATTAAAGTCATACTTCAAATATGACATGATCGGTTTGTCGTTGTAATTAGCTTTTAGAAATGAACCTTATTAGAGAAATGAAGTAATTGCTGATTAATAAATTTTATAATTTTCAAATATTGTTTTCGCAACTTCACTCATCATGTGATCGTGTTTGAAGAACTCATATAATTAAAATTAACATACATTCATTGACTGCTTGTATTTTTTTACTTTTTTGCTGGTGATATAATCTCATTCTTTGAACAGCTGTAATATCTGTCTTACCTAAAAATATTTTCCATTTCCAACGGACGAATAATTCGCACTCGACTTTATCTTATCGACTCTTATCTGCCGTTAGGCACTTCCGTTGCATTGTATCTAAATCAGCAAATCGGTTTTTCTAGCATTTTTTTCTCTCTTTTGGAAAGTTTTGTATTA
>NW_020539724.1:19354053-19428708 GCF_003426905.1 Ctenocephalides felis | reverse complement strand
ATCTATCTATTTAATCCAGTTTGATAAAAAGCCCAAGTCATTATTAAGTTTCATAGTAGTGAGTGAGTGAAGTTTATGGGCCATAAGTGATTCAATGACTTGTTATGTTTATTGAGAGGGTGGACATGGTAACATTGATGTTAGCATCCCCATCTATTTGATCTATTATCTAGATCATACACATACTTGATAAAATATATAAAAAATAAAAAAATCTGTCGAATAATCTCGATTATAACAGATGCAAATGAATAAATCGCATTGACTAATTTAATATAAATGTGTTCGCTTACCTTGTTCATGGAACAGGGACTAGTCATTGCAAACGTTGCGTGCAAACTGGTATCAAGCAGTAGTGATGTCAATTCCATAGATCAAAGTTTTCAAGTGAACATGTTCTTTCTATAGTAATTCTGCAAAAAGTAAAATTGCATTTATGAATTACATTAATGCTCTCAAGTTCAATATTATACATTGATTGGGTATAAAATATTAATTTAAATCACCATTAGGTAATAAATTGGAAAATAAGATGTTTTACTAACTATTTAATAAAATCTTTAAGGAAATTGGAAAAAAATTTATTCATTATTTCATTCATTCATTTTTTAAATATTTATTCAGATTTTTCTTTTTACTGTTTGAATAATTCTCACGTAGTAGTAATAAATGTCAGAAGCGTGCAACCTTTTGACCTCGTGGGGTCGTGTGATACCGGATGTAAATAAGGGAATAAAAAACATTTACTGAGGACTCATTTACACATAATAGTATGGCGTAAAATGTAATTATAATCAGAGGGTAGTTATTTTTGATTTTTTTTTATATATAACAAATCGCAGAACAAAAAGTTAATTGAAAAAAATATTATCAAATAAAAGTTCAAACATTATTAAAAAATTCTAAAAATATTAACATTATGTAAAAGTATGTAATATTATTATAAATAATTAAAAATATTGTGCAAGGCTTAAAATAGAATGTATTTTTTTATTAAAAAAAAACAACAAATAAGAAGAATTTAAATAGGATTCTAAAAAAAAACACACTCACTATAAGACTGTTTAATTTAATTAGTAAATTGTGCAATTTTTATATTATAAAAAAATATGTTTCATGTGCAATATTTTATTTAAATTCTACATAGATATATGAGATAAAAATAAATTTAAAATATTATTGTACAATAAAACACGAAACGTTGTTGTACAATGTTGAGAAAATTTCAAATCATCGTTCCAATATCTGAAAATTTTTTAGATTGTTGATTTTTAGACATTAACTTATGTTATTTTGCAATTTCAAAGATACAATTTTTTATCGAATTTGTCACTAGCCTTATGTTGAACAAATCATCAACCTTTTGTCGCTTAAAAATTCAATTTATCATTTTAGGTTCTTCCGTTTTTCAGAAAAAAACACATGTCATCACTTATAAAAAATATAAGTATATATACGAATGTATATATATATATATATATATATATATATATAATCCATTTCCCATTTCGACCATATATCACACTTTTTTCTACACGTCTTAATCACCGTATAATTTGGCAATGCTGAGTATTCACAAAAAATAGATTCCATTCGTAAAAGTTTACAAGAATAGGTTTATATGGAGATAAAAAACAGAATTTTATTTATCCAACTCAATTCAAACTATTGTGTCTGACAGTAGTTAGTTTTGTGGGAGAGATGCCAGTAGCAAATTTTCAACCCCTAGGAACATTCAGGAAATCTCTATTGATAGGACATGAACAAATAATAGATGATTTTAAGTGAATATCATGTAAAATAATATTCATTTTAGATAAATTAATATTGATGACTAATAACAAACTCGTAACTAATTTAATGATTTTAATCCCTTAATAGCCTACAAAGGAAAGTGTTGGATCAATTTCACAAAAGAAAGAGTTAAAGAAATATTCCTAATAACATTTTTTTTAAATTGTGCTGTTAGCACTGTATCAAATGTTGCATCACTGGTCGTAGTTCTTCAATTAATTATAATTTGTAAATTATTGATTCAATGTCTTATGTAAATAGAAGATCAAACAAATGAAAAAAATCCTTTTTTCAGAAGTGACTGGAGTTAGAGATCAAGATTAAGTGTTATATCTTAAGTACTTTTTCATAAACTCAAAATATGATATTTTACATACAAGATTTAGAACACAAAATGTAAAATTAAATTTAGAGAAAAATTTAAACATAGATTTTCTTAACTTAAAATTATTTTGAGCACAAAATTCTCAATAAGAAAAAAAAAGTTGCCTGAAGGCAATTTGCATGAACTTCCATATAGGTTTAAATAATAATATTTTATAATATTCGTAATCACAGCACAGGGCTATTCAACTACATAATCCACAACAAACCTACAAAATTTGAGGTTGTATGTTTAAACCACGGGTTCCCAAATTTTTTTGTATAATGAACCCCTTGCGCATTGTCATAAACCCCTATGTCTATACTCACCAGATAACATTTTTTATGAATTTCTAACTAAAGTTTAGTAGTAAAGTACATGTTAAGTATATACATATATACATTTCGCAAGGAATCATAATGTTCTACTGCGTGCAGTTAAAAGAGCAAATAAGGATGTGATTTGTTGAAGTAAAACTTCTTTAGGCGCGACTAGGATGTAAATCTGTATAAATGCAACGGAAGTGCGTTACGGAAGATAAGATAAGATAAGAGTCGAGTGCCAATGATTCATCATTCGCTTTCGATTCGTCATTCGCTCATTCTATACAGGTCGATTGTGATTAGTCGTTGCGTATGTGAATAGAGATCTGTCGTTGTATGCGTACCGGCATCAACGTTGTATGCATACCGATATCAACAAGAAAATCGGCATAGATCAATAAACATTTTAAAGTTACATCTTAGTACAAATCTTGATTTAATGAAAAATGCCTGAATCAGAAGAATATTTTACCCTGTTCCTTAATATTTTACTCTGTTCTTTAGAAATTATTTCTATATTATTCGTAGTTTCTATAAATCTTTGAAGTCAATAAAATGAAAATATTTCTTAGGCAAGACAGATATTACAACTGTTCAAGGAATGAGATTATAATGCCAGCAAAAAAGTAAAAAAAAATACAAGCAGTCAATGAATATATGTTAATTTTAATTGTATGAAGTTCTTCAAACATAATTACATGATGAGTGAAGTTGCGAAAACAATATTTGTTTAAGCGTAGTTTAACATAATCCACTGTTTGAACAAATATTATAGAATTTATTAATCAGCAATTACTTCATTTCTATAATAAAGGTTCATTTCTAAATACTAATTATAATGACAAACCGATCATGTAATATTCGAAGTATGACTTTAATTTCATTTTTGTAATATTATATATTATAAATATATAATTTATAATTTATCAATATATAAATGTGTATAATGGTTGACACTAATAAATATGTGCATTACGAGTGTTACCATGTTACTAATAAACATTATGCAAAATTGTCATATGATTTTTAGCAAATAAGTTTTACTTCAATCGCGTGTGAACCTTACGCGCAATCATTTTCTAAAGTAAATATGATTTGATACAAGTCATATTTTCTTTATATTAACATGTTGTATTCCAAATAAATCAAGAAATATGTATTTTACGATTTTTTCTAATACATCTATTCTAAATAGATAGAAAAATACGATTGTCACCCCATTTATATGTCTTTTTCAATCGTGATTTTTTTGTGCCCTGAAACGGAAGTTATTTTCTGATGACGCAACGACACAGGAAGAAATAAATAAATTGACTGTCCATTTGCCCTTACACACATGCCTAGATTTTCATATATGTTAGTACATACATATATGAATCGATTCCTATAGTTGTGGAATTATAAAAGTTTTTATGTGTCCTGTCCACTGCTGTTCTTGACAATTGATAAAAAGTTCAGGATTAGTTTTTTCGACCTCTTTTGTCGATGATATTTTATTGTGGGGACATAGCAGTGGTGCTTCATACTTGGAGGGTAATAGAAATTAAGCCATAAAGGGCCAAATTGATAGTACACATATACTTGTTCATAAATATATTCTTGAATTTCTAATTCTTGTAATAGATCTGTCTTGATTTAAAATTTTAGTGCTATGCATACTAAGAAAGATCTTTGCATCCTAATAAATTCCATTTATTAGATCAGAGATTTTTTTCAACTTTCCAAAAGAGTAAAATTCCACTTCTCAATTAATGCCTTAGGGAAAAATACCACTTAAATCCAGTTTATTAATAAAATTATCTTTAAACTTGAATTTTGCCATCTTTCCTGGACTTTTTATAATAACTTTTGATGCAAAATGTTATCTGCGTTGGTATAAATCTACAATCCATAAATTTTTGATTCACCATCCATATGTCTGTTATATTTTCGAGTGGTCTGTATTCATAACAACATACAATAACCCAGTTCAATAAAATATACAAAAATATACGCCCAATTTTTGGCATAAATATATTCCGCACACAAAAGCATTCTGAATGATCTGACATATGTTTCTGTAGTGCGTGGCATATGGTTACACTCATAAAGAGACTTGAAAAATTGCGATTTATATTGCGAATTTATTTTTGGCAAATTTATTGATTAATGATTTAACGGTTTTCAACGAAATTGTCATATTAGAAAACATAAATTTTGAAATTAACTCATGCCAAAATTGATCTATTTGACTGTTAATACATAAACTCGTGCAATTCCAAATTTTGGTCTCAAACGATTCAGAATAACTTGAAACGTAAAAAAAATAGCTAATTCGATTTTCTGGCAAAAATGTTAATAATATAATATATATCACCAGTGGACCTACAACAAGTCTAGACAACTAGTGTAATGATTAAGTACAAGTAGTGATATCCAATTCAATTTTTTATATACAGGGGGCTTAAAAGCCCAAGGGTAAAAAAATCCACCACCAATATCTCAAAAACAAGTAAAGTTAAGAATTTTTTAACAATATTCGAAAGTAGAGGAAAAAAGTTGTATAACCAGCCATCACCTTGATTCTTAAAAAGCAATGTTTGAAAATCCATAACAAAAGTAGTTTCGTTGTTAGTTTTTTGGTTGTGAGCACTGTTGTTTAGTTTGGGAGACCATAATATAATTTTTATGATACGTTACTTAATTGTTTTATAACATATTTTGTTAATTAACTTCCCGTAGGGTAAATTATTAAATCGTCCAAAAATCGAAATTAAAATTTTTTACATTTCTTCACGTTTTGAAGGTTTCTGAACATTTTGGCATACTTCAGAAAAAATGGATGTGTGTGTATATATAGATACAATTTTTCGTCTACTTTTTCGGGCGCACGGATCAACCGATTTGAATGGTTCAAAAAACATTCGATTCCTATTGATAGGGAGATGAGCTGATTAGTTTTTGGCAAAGGCAGGTCCAGCAGGTCCAGCACGGAGATAAAGAGCAAAGAGTGCAGAAAATAGAAATCGAGTTTTTGAGAGAACGGAGCATCCGATTTGAATGTTCTAAAAAACATTCAATTAGTAATGATTGGGAGAAGTGTACACATTATTAGTTTTTGGCAAAGGCAGGCCCAGCCATTTCGAAGATACGGAGCTAAATGTGTAAAAAATGGCAGTTTTTGAGAGAACTAAGCGCCCGATTTAAATAATTCGAAGAACTTTCTGCTTGTCTTAACAAAATAATTGATTTTGGAAAAAAAAATTTTTGTTTAAACTTTTTTTTTCTAATATACTTTGAATAAATAATTTCAACTTTGCACTTCAGTTTATATAATTCTTATAAATATTAGACAATGTTACAATATTTATTTATAATAATCTATTTTAATACATTTAATATTCCTCGATCAATTCATTACGGTACGGGAAGTTCCAGCAATTTGCCTTAAAGCACGATGCAATACACCCCACTAGTTATTTATTAGTTTTTTAATCGAATCAAATTATTTCGTCTTCCAGGCGAGATGCAAAACAAGCCTTATCCGAGGCCTATAAGTGTGACATAGCCTTTAAGTAAGGATCTACTTAAGCCAATTTGTATTTCACCCCGTATATTCAATATACAAAACTGTATCCATTCTGCATTCTAGTTCTTTTCATTCATTGTAGTGTAGTAATATTTTGTGCCGGCTGATTTGACAAAAAGAACTGTCGAAAATTAAACTTTCTTTGTTGTCGTCAAAACGCCACACGCATTGTGACCTGGATATTGTATTTATATCGCAAATAATACGCATCGCAAAATTTATGAATTGAATCAAACGGCAACTCATTGATACTCACAAAGGTGCTTGTTTGGACATTTACTACATAAATAAATTCAAATTCAAAACAGGCAGGAGATAAAAAATTATAGAAATACACGGGTATATCTTGAGTTCAGTAAAAAGTGCCATTTACCGCTATAAAAATAAAACCTGTTAGCTGATTGTCTAATAGGATACATTTTTATATAATTTATACTGCCTTTACCAGAAACAAATCACCACTTCTCCCAATCATTACAAGTTGAATGTTTTTTGGATCATTTAAATCGGATACTCCGTACTCTCAAAAACTCTATTTCTATTTTTGCGCTCTTTGCTCCGTATCTCCGTAGCGGTTGGACCTGCCTTTGCCAAAAATTAATCAGCACATCTACCTATCATGTGTGCTTGAAAAATTGAACGAAAATTGCGGACACACAAAACACACACACATCCATTTTTTTCTGAGGTATGTCCAAAATGTTCAGAAACCTCTAAACGTGAAGATAAGCAACAATTTTCATTTTCGATTTCGGTCCATCTATTTTTTTCAAAAAGTGCTACTTTTGAACCATTTGCTTTGTATCTCTGAAATGGTTAGACCTAAGGTAGGCTAAAAACTTCAGTAGGCTTCCCCGTCATTACGAATCGAATGGTTTTGAAATCATTTAAATTGGTTGATCCGTGTTTTCGAAATCGTGGACGAATAATTGTATCCAGACATAAACACACACGAATTCATTTTTTCTAAGGTATGGCAAAATATTCAAAAACCCTTGAAACGTAGAGAAATCCAAAATAATATTTAAAATTTTTTGCGTAGTAGTAGAAGTTTTATAGGAAAAACAATATAAAGGTTTTTCTACGTATTAGTATAAAGCCTTATAATAGATCTTAAAATAGTTTTTATTTTTTTTTTAATTTGATGTAGCAACTTTCTTCCTATGTTATTAGGTTTTTATACGTTTGTCCATGTATGAATCTCTCATTTCAAATAGAAACATATTTCTTTTTTGATTTTTGTGAACAACTTTTTCCTAGTAAAACCAAAAATGAAAATTTTCAATTTGGAACATATTTCAGAAATAGTGTCAGTAGATAATATATATCTCAGCTGTGCAATTTAAGGGATGTCCTGAAGGGATGTTTGCAAGTAAAGTATATTTTTGTGTGGGTACATCATATTGAATCCTTCAACTGGCTAATTGTAACAATGAGTATAGAAATCTTTTATTACTGTTTGTAAATATTGAAGGGGGTGCCAAAGGTGCAGATGTGCATTTATTTAACACACACACATATATATATATATATATATATATATATGTATATATACAGTCAACCCTTCTATAACGCAGTGAGTGCGTACCATTCAATATGGAAACCGTACAATAAGAAACTCTGAAATCACATTTCGCGCGCCTTGGAGCCCAATAAATAGATTAATAATAAATATATTGTATTCATTATATAATATATAGATTTCATACAAAAAATATAAATTTTCCTATGTTGAATTGAAAAGTTTATATAAGGATATAAACATTACCACATGGAAAGACAAGATCATCCAAATCAACAGAAGAATCAACTCCAAGAATCTGCTAACTTGCAATAATATAAGAAAAAATGCCTTTTATATTTATGGCCCAATTCTACCGCACAACAGACCAATGTTATGGCAAGGCCATATTACGCTCCAACTCGCATACATTATGCTACTGAATGATACTGAATACTGTCAAAATATCATGTATTAGCTGTGCATTCAGGCGTTTTACACATAAACTGCTACGTCGCTCGTATGTTATGAAGCTGGGTCAGAAAAACCCTGTTATCTCAGATGGTTTTTTTGACATTTGTGCGGTTTCTAGGTTAGGTTTTCTATTTGACAACCGGAGGAAAACGCTTGACTACACAACAACCACATGGCTTTTAACAATATTTAGTAGTATGGAAAGTTCTTCATTGCATAGCCTTGCCATAACATTGGTCTGTTGTGCGGCAGAATCAGTTCATTAGCTTATTTATTAATCATTATTTAAACAATGTAATCTAATTTTTTTAACCCACTGTAATTACTCAATGCCTTCATAGGCAAATTGTATTTATTTAGAACGCAAAAAATCAGCCTTAAGTATTTTTATTGAGCCATTGGAATATAATTATATTTTCTATAAGTTATCAAGAGTGGTTTCAAATACATTGTGTATTTGCAAATATATAAACATAAAATTAATTTATAGGTTTTTTAATTTAATTGCACTATTGTTATATAATGATATCGCTCAAACTTTATAAACAAATTAGTATTATGCGCCATGACTTCTAGAAGTAAATAAAATTCTTGTGGCTTTTAGATAGAATTATATTATATCATCTACAAGTACGAAAGAAAATAATTAACTTCGAATAATATATTAACTTTTTACCTACATACAATATATTAAAAAAAATAAAAATCATAAGAAAAATGATTAAAGAATTAGTTTTTGTTTTGTCGATTTGGATGTATTTCATCTTCATAATTTATAGCGTTCAGGGATATCCAGGTTAGTTAATATTGTTAAATAAATATATATATATATATATATATATATATATTATTTGTTTTTTTTAATATTCATAATATTTTATTATATAAAATTAGCAAGATGTTTTGATTTTTTTATTTTTTGCCATACGAGTTTCGACTTGGATTTAAAGCATTAAGGAACATTGTTTATTAAAAATGAATATTTTGCAAATTATTAGTCCTTCATACATTAAAAAAATATTTGTGCATTTTCGTACATTATTACTATATATACGCATTTTTCGTATTACTGTATTTATTTTATTTTATTTTAACTTTTTTCATTTTATATTCAATTTATTTTATTTTTTTTGTATTGTTTCTATTTTTGCACATACCAATTTTGTAGAAAGTAAGAAATTAAAGTCTCGTTTAACAAAAAAACGCATTTAAACTTAATTAACAATCAGTTAATTAATTATATGTATAATGTATATACATCTATATTTTTATGTTTCATATGTTTAGTTTTAGCGAATAATAAAAATCATTATGAAGATTCACTTACCAAATTAGGTTTAAGTAGTTAATTAATCCACAAAAATATTCACACATAAAAAATATAATATTAGTAATATTAGTAAAACTTTTTTACATTTTAAAACACTATAATACTTTCAAGTCTGACGATTCAATACTAATTGAAATGAATGTTGTATTGAAATTATAAACAAGTATTATATTTAAAATTTGTATATCAATTTTTAGATAGAGAGGTACTTGTTGAAAATTTTACAATTTTAAATTAATATATAATTAGTAATATAATATTATTAACAAAATATCTTAATCATTAAAGTTTTTTAACATTTTTAATAAATAACCCATTTTTGTTAAAAGACAATATGTGACTATACCACCACCTAATAACTATTCCTAATATATTGCTTTGAGTTTTCAAGTTTTAAACCCAAAATAATAATTTATTACTGAACGTTTTAAAGGAAATTTCATTATCTGATGATGAACTAAACTTGAGTTTTTGATCAAGAATATTATACATTATGAACTAATAATATATTGTTTTATATATACTTGCAAAAATTACTTAAAATAATAAAAAAATTAAAATCGATTATGTATAAAATAATAATCATGAAGAAGTATATCCAAATGATAATTTATTATTTATCACTAGTAATTTTAATATTTTTAATTTTTTTAGGTAGACCACTTGTATCAAATTGTGGAAATGGTTCTGTGGCTTTGGTGAATGGAATTTGCATATATAAACAACCAGGAGCTTATAGTTTCAAAAACATGAATGGATGAATATTAAAATATGATTATATTAAAATCATCATAATATTTAGTTTGCAGCAAAATCTATAAAATATATTTATAAAATGACGTAGTTAAATGTATGCTTTAATCAGATTGATTTTGTGTAGTATAGTATACTTAATTTCTTGTCAAAAAATAAAGTCACTGTACAAAAACATTAATAATTTAGTTTTAATAATAAACTAATCGTGTATGGCATCGGACTTTAAGACAAATTGCTGGAACTTCCCGTACCGTAATAAAATAGTCTAAAAAATTTAAATGTTTTCAAATAAGGCATAGTAAGTACTATAACTTTCATTATTCGTATTTTATAGCGTTTTTTTTAAATAATTTATCTTGAGATCCACTGATGATATTTTAACAAAATAAAAATGAGTAGTTGTTATATTGCTCTACCAAATCAAGTAAAAATAATTCCATAACTATTGTTAATTATTTCACAATTAATCAGTATCTAAAAAAAGTTCGGTATTACAACTTAAACTGTGTTTGGGGGCTGGTTGTTACATCTACCAGAGCAAGTAGTAACGGCAAAAAATAATACTTCCAATACTTTTTTTTTTACTTGTTATATCAAGTCAAAAAATGACGCACTTGCATAGTTCTGTTTACTGCATCGGCTGCGGGACAGTATATCTATGACTATATTATGGAAGACGGTTTATATGTTCAATCGAGATAGAAAGATAATATCGTTTAAGATCCTATTAAAAAAATGCCTGTTACTACTTACCCCTATTACATAAAGCCCCTATTTTCACGATATTTGTGAGTGTATTAGTGTGTAATTTTCAGTAAAAATTCTTCAACTAAAAATACCCCTAACAACATGTAACCATTCCAAATGCAAAATATAAACCACCGTGGTAATTGCTTTCCAGTTGACGCTTATGTGGATTAACTTGCCGCTCGATTGCCCTCGGACAAAGGCATGAAAGAAATATGTTTTCACAAAAATATGTAATTTCTTTCCTTTCAAAATATTAATATTCATAATCGAAATACTATTCATACGCCAAAGTACCAGAGAAAAAGTATGAATAAATGTTTTGATGAATGAAATGGTAAGGGTAAAGAAATTTTGAAAGTGCGTGTCGTGCCTTGTAAAATTGCATAGACATATGCCTCATATAACTCAGGATAATGTATATTATTAACTTACACAAGAAAAAATTTTAGTTTCTACCAAAACCCTGATATTGTAGTTTCTAGGTGTTTTAAGTCACTGTGAATCTCTTGGCACCGAAATTTGAAAATGTATGTTTGCATGAGGGCAAAAATTTTACCATTCATTCGACCATCAGCTAATTTCGGCTGATTATAAAGAAATGACTCGGCTGATCGTCGCACAATACTAATCAATGCTAGTCCTTCTCAATTTTTATTTAATGGATTTTAAATTTTTGAAATGGGGGAACCGTTTTTGAGACATCAATTCAGAATGACTTCTGGATTCTCTTGCAAAAACTAACTCTCATTTGGGCAGTTAACAAAAACGAACTCGGTTCTGATAAAAATAACAATTCTAGGCAAGTTTATTAGAAATTGTTCCTAAAGTTTGCATTAAATCGAATAATATAAAATATAACTTAAGGCAAATTGATGGAACTTCCCGTACCGAAAACTAAATAATTAAAAAAAACTTTGAAAAAATTAGATTTTTGACAAATTTAGAAATTTTGGACAAAAACTTGATTTTTTATATTTTGATTTATTTTGAAAAGTCTGAACATTCTTTTAAGCAATCTAAAATCTACCATAAAAGTGAAATGTTTTTTGAATTTATTTAATCGGATGCTCCGTTATCTTAAAAACTGAAATTTTTGGAATTTTTTGCCCCGTATCTCCGAAACGGCTGGACCTGCCTTTGCCAAAAACTAATCAGCACGTCTTCTTATCAGTAGGAATCGAATATTTGTTGAAATATTCAAATTGGTTGATCCGTGTTCGTAAAATCGCCGACGAAAATTTGTATCCGCACACACGCACACGCACACACACACATATACACTCACCCGCATACATTCATTTTTCTAAGGTATGCCAAAATGTTCAGAAACCTCTGAAACGTAAATATATATATATAAACATTTTCATTTTCATTTTTTTTTGCGATTACTATAACTTACCCTACGGGAAGTTAAAAAAAAAAAATCGATGATTTTCTACCAAGAGTCTCATCCCTTTATAAATACTAATGCAATATAATTTGATTTCAATCAATTAAAATTGTAAACAAATAGCAAATTAATATGATATCAATAGAAAAGTTTCTTTAATATTCTATTATCATTTACTTCCACAAACAAATAAATGAAGCCGAAACGATTCAAATACACCCAGCTCATACAAATCCCATATTATGTTTTCAAACAGAACTAATCGACCGTAAAATCCGTGTTTACCAAAATTTTAATACAATTTAAAGTCCCGACCGACCCCTACGCAAAATTCTTCTACCCCTCATATGGATATTTAAATGTATTTAGATTCTAACATATAGGATTGTGAATTGACTAGGTGTAAGTGGCATTTGATCTTGAGGAAAGTTGCATGAACTAATAAGAATTGAGATTAAGCAACTTTCAAAATGGTGATAGAATTTTAAAATTTTTCCATTATTCCAGACTTTGATAGTTCTTTATAGTAAAACGATTTCCTTAATAAGGTCCTTAATACTTCAAGATCATAACTTTGATCATAACTTCCATTATTCCTGATCGTCATCTTAACATTCCTATGAGTCATAATGAAAGTTATCATCAAACATCTAAAAATATTAAGAACCTACAAATTGGTCTACTATAAAGAATTATCAAAGATCGGAATAATAGTTTACTGTAAAATTTCTATATCCTATCAATGTTTAATCCTTAATCGTCAAATTTTGTTTCCAACAATTAAATACAAAGAAACCATCCAACCGATCTAAAACACCACGATTCCCAACTAATATCTTTCCATGACTATTGGAATTTTTAAAATAGATGCAGGATTTTTGGCTAAAAAGTGGATGAATAATTTTGCACTTCTCAGCCAGTTTCGGCTGATCGTCGTACAAAACTAATCAACGCTAGTCCTTATCAAAATTCATCCAATGGCTTGAAAATTTTGGAAATCAGGAAGGTCATTTTTGAGACGTCGACGAAAGGTCAACCACATTCTATGGTCAAATTTAATCTCAACCGATTCAGAATGACTTGAACCGTCAAGTAAACATAAAAATATTCGGATTTTCTGGCAAAAACCAGCTCTCCTTTGGGCAATTGTTATTTTCATCAGAATTCGGTTCTGATAAAAATAATATTTTTAGGCAAGTTTATTAGAAATTGTTTGTCATAATTGAAACAAAAATGACAATTGGTATTCAGATAAGGCGTACCAAATTAGTACTTGAAAGTAACTAGGTGTAAATTGCCTTTTTCATTAAGTCAAGATAATTGAAGATCTGACTAAATCTGATCTGAATATTCACACCGCCGTAGCCAAAAATAACTTGATCCGTATTCTCGAAATCGTCGACAAAAAATTACAGTTGAAAAACAAGAATTAAACTAGTGGTGTATGGCATCGTGCCATAAGACAAATTGCTGGAACTTCCCGTACCCTAATGAAATAGTCGAAGTTCAAATCGCCCAAAAAATTGTCTCCACACATATACACACACATATTCATCTTTTCTGAGGTATGCCAAAATGTTCAGAAACCTTCAAAATGTGAAGATATGCAAAAATTTTCATTTTCGATTTTTGGACGATTACTGTAATTTACCCTTCGGGAGTTAAAAATATTATACCTTTTTCAAAAAATATTTTTTTAATTGATATTTATATAAAAAACGCTCTGATCTTCCTAAGACTTCACTTGCATCATTTTCCCAATTGTGGTGATAACGGTTCAGAATGACTTGGAAGAAAAATTTAAACATGAAATCTCCAAAAATAACTCTAGATATCGTAAAATCAGTGATGATGATTTTCTGATAAAAACATCGAGAAAAATACTATCCATACTATCAAATACTATTCGGAAAGTTTGCTTCGGAAAAAATCATTAATATTCTGATAAATAAAAACAAATTCGATTCTGAAATAGTATAAAATATTAGGTCTTAAATTTTTAGACTCTATTAAAGTTGCCATTTGCATTAAATAAATGACAATGCATTAAATAAGGAACAATTCGCTCTTATGTGTAAAATGTTGTAAAAATACACTAGTTGAAGCCATAACTCCCAAACAACCATATAAAGTACACATAAATAATAGATGTCCAAGTTAGCAAAAATTACTGACAAATATAACAAAATAAATTTCAATTCTATTATACATTTACAAACCCATCTATCTTTCAAATTCCTTTGCGAGGGTGTCTAGATCCACCAAATACTAAATAAAGTCATTGAACAGATCTTAGTATCAGTTTCACACGAACTCTCCTACCAAAAATCAAATTAGGGGTGTGAATAATATTGTTCTTTTCATTCCTCTCTCCTAGGGGTTGCTTTTAAATGGGTTGCAGAGGGTGTACTTTTATTATACCCGAATGCAGATGTGTAAATTAAGCATTACGAATTTTATACACGACTCTCTACAAATAGGATTCGAAGAAGACAATCCTACTAAATGGTGTTGGTATATTACAACCACTGGAGGGAACTTATTACATATTTAAGCATGTTACATTGGTCTTTGGAGACTTTGCTAACACGTGCACTGATGTAATAGACTGTGTGAAAGATTTAGTTGCAAAGACCAGAAAAAATTGTACACCGAGGGTTACATAGAATGGCAATTGTTGGAGAAGTTTGGAAAATAGGTTCTATCAAGTAAAATAAAGTTTTAGCATATTGTTGAAGGTAATTTTAGGGTCTGGTAGTTATAGCAATAAACTTCAAATCAGAGATACCAGGTTATCAGGTACTAACCTGATATCAAGCAGTAGTGACATAAGTTTCCAAGTGAAAATGGTCCCTTCCTGGGGTTGTTCCTAAATGGTGTTGGTATGTTACAACCACTGGAGGGAACTTTTTACATATTTAAGCATGTTACATTGGTCTTTAGAAACTTTGCGAACACGTACATTGATGTAAAAGACTGTGTAAAAGATTTAGTGGCAAAAACCAGAAAAAACTGTACACCGAGGGTTACAAAAAATGGTAATTGTTGGAGAAATTTGCCAAATAGGTTTTAGCAAATAAAATAAAGCTTCAAAATATTTTTAAAGGTAAATTTAAGGTCTAGCAATTATAGCTATAGACCAATAAGTATAAGTTCTTTACCAGCTTGATATCAAGCAGTACTTACACCAGTTTTCACTTGGAGATATAGATAGCAATATGTTTCTAACAAAGAGAACCTGAGATTTACTCTTCTGGGTATTTGATAAAACTTTGCATGGTGACAGAGTTTATAGTCAAATTAGCTTAATATCAAGCAGTAGTACCACCAGTTTTCACTTGGAGATACAGATATCAATATGTTTCTAACATGGAGAACCTCAGGTTTACTCTTCTGGGATTCTGATAAAATTTTGCAAGGTGATAGAGTTTATAGTCAAACCAGCTTGATATCAAGCAGTAATGACACCAGCTTTCACTTGGAGATACATATATCAATGTGTTTCTAACAAGGATAACCTCAGGTTTACTCTTCTAGGATTTTGATAAATTGTCTTTCAAGTTATTTTAAATTAATTGGGAATCAAATTGGAAATAGTTTGTGTGCATAACCAGCCCGTAAAGGTATTTAACAATCCCACCAAGAACAACCCAATGGTTGTCCTTCCTCGTTGTGACTGAACGTCTGCATACTTGGAATTGGTATTTTTAGCTAAAGTTTTTTCGATGCAATTCTTGGAGAAGCTATTTTTACATGGAAACAATTTTTTGATGTATTTTGAGTAGTGACAATAATTATGATTACTACTCTGGATATGAACGTGGAACCTTATGGTTGCAAGATCGAGGGTTTAACACTACCACAAAATAAGTGGTGCTGTTTGAAATTCCAGAAACTTACCATACATACACAAATTGAGAGCTGCTTCCGATCTTTGCAAAAATTGTCTAACAATATTAACTTAATATTTTTTGATATTTTTCCAAAGAATATAATTATATTTGATTTTTCCCATGAAAGTGTATGATATAATGAAAAATGGTAATCTGCTCGAAGGCAGGTCCATGATGTGAAAACAACCACTTCTTTCCAAACTTCTGCTTCTATGTTTCCTCATCCTGCGCTTTGGCTTTCAGTTTCCTGTATTTTCTATTCTTCATATGATATATATATATATATATATATACATATATATATATCTATATATACATACATATACATACATATATATATATATATGTGTGTGTGTGTGTATTAAATTGAATCTCTTAACAATGTCATGTTCGAACGTCATCAGTCAATTAGTGTGACTTTATTGCGAATATCCTGTCATAGTGATATCCTTGCAAAGATTACAGGATTATGATTTCATCCTTTATGAAATAGGGCAGAAATCGAGCATAAGTATATAGAATAAATAATTTCCACAAGCTGGATTTTCTACAGAATTTTATCTTGATTACTAATAAAAGTAAATTAAAATATACAATAAAAATGTGAACTATTGAATTGCCTTCTAATATGAGCATTAGTTAAATGACAAAACAAATAATAATTGATAAAACATAACAAACAGAATGAAATTCACATAAAACTAAAACAAAATATAGAAAAAAATTTAATGTTTTAGCAAAAAATAGTAGTGTTGTCCTATTAGATTCTCAGTTCGATACTGCCACCAACTTCAAATGCCTACGCGCATATAAAACCAGTCTTTAGCTTATGAGGGTGTATCTATATTTAGAGGGTTGCACAGATATCTTTATTAAAAGTCATCAATCACTTGATAAGACTTTTATTAAGTTTCAAATAAGTCGAAATGTATTCATACGAAATTGGACGATTTATTTGCATACAAAGTAAATGGTAGACAACCGCTAGAAAGTGCCAGATAAACTCGTTCACTGAGAATTAAACTATTACCATACATTTTTACAATCGTACAATCATACTTCATCTTTCTACCTTTGAACCCTATCTCAATATCAAAGTAGTTTAGTCTTCGTCATAAAATGAAGCACAATAGTAAGTGTTGAAAATTTATGTGAAAATTAAAAAAAAAATCGTTCTTTTAGGATAGAACTATTAGTATACTACAAATGCAACTACATATACATTTTAGACCGCAAAATATCATTTTTTTTACATTTTCCTCTATATCTCCTAAATCGCTGGAGTCCCTAATCGCTCCTTATCAATACAAATCGAATATTTTTTTAATCATTCAAATCGGTAGATCCATACGCTCGAAATCGTGGACAAAAAGTTGTATCCAAATATAGACACATACACATACATTTATTTTTCCTAAGGTATGCCAAAATGTTCAGAAACTTTTGAAACGTAAAGATATGGAAAAAAAAATATTTTCGATTTTTTTGCGACTACTATAACTTACCCTACAAAAAGTTATTTATTTTAAAATAGAATTATGCTTATATGCTTCATGAAAACACAGCAAAATATTATGAATAATATTACAGTACACTTGTAAAACTGAATGTTGAAAATCAATTATCTATTACGTATTTATTATTTGAATTTTAGTTTGTTATGTTTTTTTTCACAAGTTTTTTGTCAATTCTAATTTTTTAAGTCAATGTATAATGTCATAGACCACTATTTATTTTTTGTTGCATTTACTACAAATCACTATGTCATTTGTCCTATATTAACAATTGTGCCTAAAACTCTAATTAAATAAATATCAAACAGATTATTGAATAAACAAACAAATTCCAAACAATATTTATTTTCCAAGAACCCTTTGCCAACAAAATCCTGCCAAAATCTTCCATCATACCCGGCTTTCGTGCGGTCGTAAAATGAATGATATACGATTTTAGTTTCCTGCAGTGATAAATTTAAATGCAAATTGATGATGGAGCCGCAAAAAGTCATCAATCCAACTTACCGCACACTTAAATACATCTACAGTAGCAAAATGAATATGGGACTTTGGAGGAGCCCCCACGAAATCCAATAAAAATTAACACGTGCATATGCTGCGCACATTAAATCTCAGATTTTGTACATAGACACATGTGTAAATGTATACATATACATATATACATACTATATATATATATATATATATATATATATATATATATATATTTAATATGCATCTGTATTATACAAAGAGGGTGGTTCCATTGTTCTGTAAAACGAATATATCATCCCTCAGACAATATTAAAATGCTCGCTAATAGGTTTATTGCTAATAAAGACGTATTTACACACATACACACACGTATATATATATATATATATATATATATATATTCATATATATATATTAAAGTGGTTCTTATTATGTATATTTTTAAATTTTCTTGCTCCCAGGGGCTCAAATGTTTCCAAATTAATAACAAAAAAATCTCTGAAAGTTTTCGATCTTAGTATTAACTTTAAGATAAACCCCACTCCGACCAATGTTTCTTGGTTCTTCTTCCCAAGTAAATACTTGTTTAATAAAAATATATCAATTTTTTTATGTAATTTTTTTATTTATGATCAAAATAAGCAATTAAAATGTTATTCTCAAAATTTTGATTCACTTGTCGCTAAGTTATAAAATTCTGAAAAACAAATAGATTTTTTACCATGCTATTCCCATAAGAAACTTTGGTTGGAGGGGGGATTATCTTAAAGTTAAATTAAGATCGAAAACTTCCAGAGATTTTTTTTAAAGTAAAACTTCTTTAGACGCGACTAAAGAACACAACTATACAAATGCAACGGAAATAGCGTTACGCCCGAACAGTTTGTCATTCGCTCTCGATGAAATCATTTGTATACGCGTCGATTGTGATTAGTCGTCGTGTCGCGTGAATAAAATTCTGTGTTGTATGCGTACCGGCATCAACGTTGTATGCGTAAGGATACAAGAAAGAAATTGGAATGTCATTAGTTTTGAGGTAACATCGTAGTACAAATCTTGATTTAATAAAAAATGCCTGAATCAGAAGAATATTTTACAATGTCCCTCGTAAATAATTGAAATGAAAATAAAAAAACAAATAAAACATTTGTGCCGTGTACGAAACCTAAGTTTATTGAAATAATTTCTATATTATTCGTAGTTTCTATAAAGCTTTGAAGTTATTCAAATGAAAAATATTTTTATAGGCAAGACAGATATTACAGCTGCTCACAGAATGAAATTATATCGTCAGCAAAAAAGTAAAAAAAAAATAAATACAAGCAGTCAATGAATGTATGTTAATTTTATTACATGAAGTTCTTCAAGCACAATTACATGATGAGTGAAATTTCATGGGCACATTTCTTACAAATATAACGCTGTGCATAACCATGATCTGGTATTTCTTCTGAAATATTCATCAGCAGAGTTCAGAATATGCCTAGTATTTAGTAGTTTGCGATCTTAATAAATTATCCTTATTGCAGTTTGCCTATTAATTTCAAAAATTTGCTTCTATTTCAAAGTAATTGACAGACCAACCCATAATCACAAACAAATTTTACTCGTATGTTTATTTAGTAATGAATTAATCTCATGAGTAGCATTTATGAAAATTATTATTCAAGCTGTCTGTTTTATCAGGATTCAAATTATTGTTGCAAAATTTGTTCTCGACTTTTCTGTTTCCAAAAAGAGGAATGATCCCTTACAGAAATCACCCTCCATGAAACTGTTGACAATAGAAGACAATGCTACATGCAATGGAACAAGTTTGCGCTCTGTTAAACAGACATTGGGGAATTCTATACAGATATAAATATTCAGGATTGATCTCGTACATTCTCATTTTTATTCTCAGCTTATCAAAAAAAAAAATACTGATCTTGTGCAAAAAATACTTATGAACGCAATACTACCAGATGTGCTTTATACTTTTCCCAACGTATGTATATAATTGACTTAATCAATAAGAAATTAAAATTAGCTTTTCAACTGTTTATTCAAAAATAATTTAGATGTAAGACGCCTGACTGCACAGCAATCACATAGAATTTTGACAGATTTTAGTACCACTTTATATGAAAAACGCTGCGCAACACAGCCTTGTCTTAACACTGGTCTATTTTACGGCAGTATTGACCCATAAAAGTGTATACCTAACAACTTTTCTGAATAACTGTAGTAACAAAATCGAAATAGAAATAAAATCAGTTTTTATACATTATTAATTTTTAACATGTTTCAAATACTCACATTTTCAACCCTTATTTCATTCATACGGTTTATTCTTATCTCGAGGCGTGAAAGCGTAAGAAGGCAATTTCTTTTAATACGCCAGTTGCATTTTAAAATGCCCTTTTAGTACTTAAGATGCATGTAAGCCAATATTTTCAAAAATATTTTTAAAAGACATATTTAATTTGTGGTCGATTGGTTCTGGTTAAGCTTAACCTGGGGATTAACTCCATTGAATAATACTAAAATTTGTTAAGGTAAATTTAATTTTAAACGTGCTTAGAAGTAAAATGGACATGGATTACTAATTGTATATAAATATTGAATGTTGGAGTTTTAAAATTTAACGTACGTTACCATATTTGTCCCCTGATTACAAATTTTTGAAAAGCAGCATAAAACACATTTCTGCAATAATGAAGCTGGGAGTTTTACTAAACATAGTCAGATAATCGTTCGTTTGATATGGGTTATTTTTTGTAATATATTAATTGGTTTGGTTTTCAAGTCAAATTGAACCTTTATATTCTATTTGTATTTTAAACACTTTTCTTTTAAGTGAGTACAATTCAAAAACCAAACCCCAGAAAACAATATTATTCTTCTACGATTAATATAAATATGATCAGTTTGACATTGAGCATATTGTTTGATATGCGGGGTGACTTTTGCAAGTACATTATGAGCGATATTTCTAAGGGATGGATTTATTTGTATGTACACACATGAGCGTGTGCACTAAGGGTAGTTCCGGTTTCGTCCAAGTCATCCCCTACAGATCGGAAGTCGCTTCTCATTGTTTGTCTTCTGTTGCCCTTAAAACAATGTACAGAAATAGGGTGCGACTGTTGAACTAGAGATTGTTATATAACGCTGAATAGTGAATATGTAAAAATCGAAAATATTTTAGAACTAGGAGTAAGTGGCATTTTGTCTCGAAGCAAGTTGCATACATTTCTCGATATGTGCAAATAATTTACTTAACACGTTGCCGCACACTATTAATTTTACGATCGTGCTTAGAAACACACTTTTTTTTAATTATTTATGATTGCCAGATGAAATCGAGTGCAAGTTGTATGTTTGAAAGTAAACATTATTAACTATTAATAAATTATTAATTATTAATTATTAGGGCGTTGTTTGCCTACATATCGCTAAAGATCGGACGCAACTTGTTAAACAATAAGAATTGAGATTTAGAAACTTAGTACAATGATCTACATTTTTCATCATTATATTTATATACTTATGTTTTATCATTTTTGAGATATTATTTAAGATTAAAAATGTGGTTTACGTAAAAATTTTAAAAAATATTCTGTTTAAATCGTGACTGTTATAAAAACTATGACTCCTAAAGTAGTATAAAATACTTTGAAGCTCCTACTGTATGAAATACGTAGTTGTAATACTAATGATTTTTCCGAAATAACGTACATTTTATAGACTATATCTGACGATAAAATCATGGTCTTAACAAAGATACTAGAATAATATAGGCCAAGTGATTTATTTGTAAAAAAATTGTTAAAGTTTGCAATATCTCACATACGTTAGTTCAATAATTTATGTAAAATTTGTAGGAAATAACTAGAATGATGTGTGGCTACTAAATATACTTATAAACAACTAAAATCGACCATTATTTTATAACATTTAAAGCATTTGTCGAATATAACTATACACACATCCAAAAAGTTCATGCAACTTGCCCTAAGGCAAAATGCCATTTGTAAAATTAAAGCTTACTTAATCGCCAGTGTTGACATCGAACCTATTCGAAGATGATCGGAAACACGTTGTATTCAATTTGTATGAGGACCGATCTTGTACGGTGTAAAGGAGTTGCAGAATTATCGTCTGCGCATTTTCTGGCGCTACCATTACGTGCTCTTTATTTGGTGCGAATGGCACGAATACCTTCTTGGCAGCAATGGCACGAGGACTTGGAGTAGGCCGGTGAAAGGCCGATGGTCAGAGCTAGTTAATTCCCAAGGTGTGGGTATGCTGGATAGGTATGCCAACTGAAGTCTGGTAGTCAAGGCTAGTAAATGTGTTAGCTCACGATTACTTGAGGACTGGGTGTACTTGGTAAGTAAGCCTACAAAAAACAGTGATGGGATATAATAAATGTGCTAGTAATTCCCATCAATTTCAAGGGCCAAAATGACACATCTATTTGAAATTTGGTTGGCGTTAATGATTCAACTGTTGCACCATTGTTTATATATTGTGATTCTTCATCAGCACTTATATGCAATTTTCCTTTCATCATCAGTTGTCACAAGTAGAAATGAAATAATTTATAATGAACTATTTTCAATTAAAATAAATTAAAAATCTCATTTATACAAAAATATAAAAATGCCATAGAATATTGTTTTATTATCCTCTGACGCTAAAACTTACTTGATCGCCACATGGCAGAATCTTATGGGATGTCTAACGAAAATCGCCTTGTAATTGTAAGAGTACAACATTATTGTCGAGTTGTTGCAAATTCTGTTATTATTATGGAAACCGCGTTCTCAGTGCACCGCGTTATAGAAGATCTGACTGTATATACTAAATGCATCCCCATAATAATAACTCCATTAGCCCGATCCATATAACGAGTCCATCAATTTCGATTAGATGTTCAGGAATTATATATCATTATTTAAATTTGGCTTTCGCGGGTTGGGCATGAATTTCCGGGCCTTTCCGGTTATCGGATAAGCGCTTACGTCATCCGGGCAATTTCTACGCGGATATCATAACCACGGACGGAAAAACATAACTTTTCCATTATAGTTTTCATAAAAACATGACACGAGGAAAATATTATAATAATAGTAATAATTTAGGTAGCGATAGAAATAAAACTGGGATTTAAAAATTGTACTTAGTCTATATAATATTCAGCAAATATTATTTTAAAAAAAAATCAACTTACTTAAGATAATAACTAAAATAAACAGTGACATTTTTAACTTCCCATAGGGTAAGTTATAGTAATTGCAAAAAAATCAAAAATGAAAATTTTTATATATCTTTACGTTTCAAAACCTTTAGAACATTTTGGCATACCTTGGAAAAAATGGATTTATGTGTGTGTGTGTGTATGTGTATGTGTGTATGTGTATGTGTGAGTGCGGATACAAATTTTCGTCGACAATTGCGAGAACACCGATCAACCGATTTGAATAATTCAAAAAACATTCGATTCGTATTGATAAGGAGATGTGCTGATTAGTTTTTGGCGAAAGCAGGTCTAGCCGTTCCGAAGATACGGCGCCAAAGTGCCAAAAACGGAAAACAGTTTTTAACAGAAGGGAGCGTCCGATTTCTAATTCAAAAAACATTTTACTTGTATTGACAAGATGAAGAACTGATTAAATTTTTGGAAAGGCAGGTCCAGCGGTTATTGACTCTCAATAAAAATAAGATTAAAAAATGTTATTTGGCGGTCAAAAATGTTTATTGGACATATGTACATGAAATTATCAGATATTTTATAGAGATTTTAATAATGTGTACACATTTTGTGTAATTTTTTTGGGTTCCGTCCCAAGATTTTTAATTACGGTACGGGAAGTTCCAGCAATTTGCCTTAAGGCACGATGCCATACACCCTACTAGTTATGATTAGTTTAAGTTGTTTATTTAGTATGAAAATTTATACTATGTATGTATGTAAGTAAATGTGTATATCGATCAATCCGTTTCCAACCGGATGCGTAGAAAGAACATCATCTTCTACAAAGAAAAAACAGCCGATTTTCATTGTATCTTTTCAAAATGTGCATTTCCTATTTTCTATTGTGAAATGTTTCATTGTATTCAGAGTTATATAAATACTGCGATATATGTTATAAATCGATTGTGGTCAGACTCTTCTAAAAGTGGGCTACTTTTGGAAACAAGAGAACTTATATTCAATAGTACAATCTTGAATTTGTCATTAGAACTCAACTCATATATATATAGTTCTAATTATCAGAAATAACATCAATAAAATTGGTTTAAGTTTAATAGGAAGTTTTTGCTAATTTGCTGATATTCATTCAGTAGAAAAATATACACTGAGCATAAATGTGCAACATATTCAAATAGAATTCTTGTACTGTGTATCAAAATTAATTGTTTAAATTGACTTGGAACACTGAAAATATAAGTCTAGACTTAAATATCAGATTGGAAAGCAATATAAAAAAATAATGTATGTTGTAAAATATAACAAGGAATAAAGAGTAGGCAGAGAATATAAAATAAAAACAAAATCTAAAAAAATCAATGAAACAACAGCGTCTATAATATATGTTTTTTGATATTATTAGTACAGTATATTAGCATTCTCATTTGCAAAGCTTTTGAAAGCTTTATTACCGTTCTCATTTGCAAAGATTTTGAAAGATTACAAAGTAAAAAAATTTAAGTGCTTATTTGATTCTAAATTTAAAAAAAAATCCTATATATGTCATATATGGATATTAAAAAACTTCAAAGCAAGAATATGAATAATTGAGTACGTTTGATGGCTTGGGCTTCAATGATATTCGAACACCACACTAGTTCCTTTATTACATCTTCAGACTTATCGACTTTTATGCAATAGACGAATAATCATTACAAAGTTTTTTTGGTCAAAATCTGATGTTCAAATAGAGGACATTCTCGTTAGTAGAAATGATGGATTTTTAATATTTACTTCTGGATTTTGTCAAATATAGCCGACATTACAAAACCTATACGTTTGAGAAGAAGCCGACTTTTTGAAACGTATTTTAAACATTTAAATTTCAAAGAGTGCATTGATAGTAATAGTATTAATTATACAAAGCAACTTAAAATTAATAGATTAGTAATTAAAAAACACAAATAATAATAAACTGAGTCAAAGCTATTGGCTTTAGGTCAGTTAGCTAATTCTATAAATTATGATTCTTTGAGTCTGAAGGGGAGTGTTGAGGTCAATTCTGCAGATAATTCATTCAGATACTATAATATTTTGGACAATGTCTTGATTATCTCTTCTGCAATTAAAACATATAAAATTCTTGAAGATTTAGTATTGGGAAGGAGAGACAAACGTCCAAAGGAAAAAGATTTTGTATGTTTATTTGAACATGCTTATACTATAAAAGTCAAAAAAAGTTTCTTTATTTGATTCATTTTAATAATAACTATTTCTTGTATATGTATAGATCACTTTGTTTGAGATTTTGCTGTAAGTTTAACATTAGTAGTTAATTACCACCAGCAATTAGTTTCTGCAGATATTTTAAAGGAATATTTATAAAAATGTTTTGAAAATAATTTCATTTTTAAAATATATTTATATTTAGGAATTTATATTAATCCTACGATTTCCACACAAATCAACCCTTAAGTGCAATAAACGTACTTTGAATTCGTCCAAAAATGATCTCATTGTGCATCACAAAATAAAGTATTTCACGAATCATTGACATTATACAGTATCTTTTTAATTTTAAAGGAATTGACCACTTGGTCATGTTAGGTATGCATGTGCATTCGTATTTCGTATTTCTTAAAGGCATAATAGTTCCTTAAAAGTGTTTTAAGTGACCGCCTTACACGGCACACTTATTGTACGAACACCTTTACTTGTGTATTTTACTTCCTTTTGTCCTTTTGACTCCAGTTCCTAGTTCCGATTTATATTTAGAAAAGCAGAGATGAATTATTGGCTCCCATTTTCTCTAATAGAAATCTAAAGGCAAACATAGATTTTTGAAGTAAAACTTCTTTAGGCGCGACTAAGGTGTAGATCCATACAAATGCAATGGAAGTCCGTTACGCCAGAACTGTACGTCATTCGCTTTCGATGAAATCATTTCAATACGGGTGGATTGTGATTGGTCGTCGTGTATGTGAATAGAAATCTGTCGTTGTATGCATAACGGCGTCAGCGTTGTTTGCGTACCGGCATCGACGTTGTATGCCTATCGATACCAACAAGGAAATCGGCATAGATAAATAAACATTTTAAAGTTACATCGTAGTACAGATCATGATTTAATGAAATAAGAATAATAAGAAGAATATTTTACCCTGTTCCTTGAAAATATTGATTAATAAGATTAATGATTAGTAAGTTTATTGATTAGAAATTATTTCTATGATATTCGTAGTTTCTATAAATCTTTATTGTTATTAATATGGAAAATATTTTTTAGACAAGACAGATATTACAGCTGTTCAAAGAATGAGTTTATATCGCCAGCGAAAAAGTAAAAAAAATACAAGCAGTCAATGAATGTATGTTAATTTTAATTACATGAAGTTCTTCAAACACAATTACATGATGATTGAAGTTGTGAAAACAACATTTATTTAATCGTTGTTTAACATAATCCACTGTGTGAACGAATATTATAGAATTTATTAATCAGCAATTACTTCATTTCTAAGGTTCATTTCTAAATGCTAATTGCAATGACAAACCGATCATTTCATATTTGAAGTATGACTTTAATTACATTATTGTTTTTAAATATTATACATATTTTTAATGCCATTATAAATATATAATTTATAATTTATCATTATGTAAATTTGTATAATGGTTGACACTAATAAATATGTGCATCACGAGTGTTACCATATTACTAATAAATATTATTCAAAATTGTTATATAATGTATTCATTTTTACTTAAATGCTATCTTGTACAGTAGTAAATAAGTTTTACTTTACGTGAACTTTACGCGCACTCTTTTTTTTTGATAATTTGGGATACATCTATCTCTAGTTCTCCCCTGTTTCTCCTAATAACCAGGATCGTCCATCAATGATAAATCTTGTAAAGGTGACATAATGTCCCGAGGAATCGGTAACTTTTATTTTCTAAAAGGAAGGAAGGAAACACGCTCGGCCATTGTGCAACCGGGGATGTAACCGTGTAAATCGATAGTCGGTCCAATTGTAAAAACCTTCCTCATATATTATTTGGTATATTCCATTATTATTGTATTGAACGCCCATAGGATATTTATTGAAGATTTCATACGTTTCGGTTTGTACAGACGATTCCTTCTTTAATGTTGCATTGTAAAAGTTGTTATTTGAGTGAAAAATGCTGCGGCAAATGATCGATGTAGGTAAATAATGGATTGCGCATAAATTCTGGTCAACAATGTGTCGATACTAAATACACATATAAAAAAATAATTCATAAATATACAATATATATTTAAATATAGGGTAGAGCGGGCTTAAAGATCCGCGGGTAAAAAGATGCACCAGCGACATCTCAAAAACAAGTAAAGTTAATCATTTTTAACGACAATATCTGAAAGTTGAAGGATAAATTTGTACAAGCAGCCATCACATTGATTTTTAAGATGTTGCTAGATAACTAGACTCTATAGTAAGACTCTATATTCTACAATTTTATTCTATATTCTACCCAAAACTAATTAACTAATAAAGATACTAGCAAGCACAATTCCTTGCTGGTATCTTTCAAACTGTTTTCAACTTCTAAGGATCTGTTAAATTTTTTTTACTAAAAATTAATTTTTGGATTTTTGGAACTTACTCGAAAAAGATAATAGAGGCAATTTTAACAAATCTTGGTAATTTTTCAGTTGCCATTACTAGCAACAAAATGAACATATAGCCTTTATTAATTTTGCTAGATAATTTTATGCTTAATAAATTATTATTTTATCTTACTTCAAAATAAGAGACCAATAGGTTTATTAAGATGCCTATAAGTTTTTTATATATTAGTCATACATCTTAAGCAAATAAAAGGCAAATAAAGTCGAGCGATGGGGTTGAATTATCGCAATAAATAATCGGTGTACGGGGTGAGGGCTGAGATTTCCGGTTCCAATGCGGATTTTCGGATGTTTGTGGTTCCTTGACGTACAACTTCCGGCTTCCGGAACGCCCGGAGAAATTTAAAATATTATTTATGATTTCGCCTAGATGCCAACTGATAACGATCAGCTGAATTGCAAAACTTAGTTTTTGATAAAATATAATTTGAAATTAATACAATAGTTTATTATAAGTAAAACTAATATAAACCAATTAAAAAAAACACTGCAATGTAATAGGTCAGGACGGGGCACAAAGGTCCAATTTGACTTTCAGTAAATGTACTGTCTCAAACAAATGAACCAGAACACAACAAATAACACGATTCTAATAAACAACTATCTATGTACAGTAAAATTCCTAGTTAATTTTTAATTATAGAAATATGCTTTTAAAAAAAAACAACACTCTCATAGGCGGGATAAAAAGGGTCAGTCAGAGGCAAACAGATTCAATGCCTTATTTTTAATTTTAAAGGTATTTTAAGAAATAATAGCTACATTATTTAGCCAATGCAAAATATAAATTTCATTGGCATATTTTTTACAAATACAACACTGTATATAACCTTGATCTGGTTCGTGAAAAATATTCATCCTTAGAGTTGGAATAACTATTGATTGAATTTATCTCTTGATGTATTGCAATAACTAACTAAATAATTGAGTAAAATGTAATGTAATGTAGCAAATAAATATGTAATTTAATGTAATACTATTAACAATTATAAATGAATAAGTCTCTGATGTCTTCTATGGAGTCAATTCTGCGTTGACATTGTTATGACAGTTGTTATGGCAACGTATCTTATCCTTTCTTGGCACTAAAAACTATGAAAATGACTATTTATTTTCTGTGCGATCAGGCGTTTTACACATAAACCGTATGTGATAAATGCTCATCGCAAAGATTCAGTATTGAAAACATTCTTTCTAGGTTTCTAGGTCGTACAGCAAATAGCATTTTTACACTTTTTAGTACCAATAAACAAAGGATAAGATGGCGTTGCCATAACAACGCTATGTTGTCGGCTACGTTACCACAGAATTGGCTCCTATATTTTAAAATTTCAGGTTATTTATTTAAGAGAAAACAATTGTCAATACAAAAATTAAATTGCTCTATTGGGACCTTTTGGGTAAGGAACTCTAAAAATTAAGTCCTATATTCTATATATTCTAAGTCCTATATCCTAAGTTAATATTCAGAGATGAAAGTAAGAAATATCGCAAATGCAGTAGAGCGTCGCAACTCTCGGACATAAATTCATCTAATTTATGATCCCGAAGCGGAAATTGCGAATTATACTTTGCCCAACCCCTTCGGCTCGAAAAAAATATAATAAATGTTCTGCAACCCTTTCTGTTACTTGCTCTCAACTCTACTCTTTGTTTTCAGAATTATACAAGCAATTTAACATTTACATATTCGGGAAAACAGATTTTTCTCTGGAAAAAAACAGATTTATTGTGCACATCCAGAAGAAGAAATTTTGATTAAGGAAATAGAGATTTTTGTGCTATATTTTTGAAATATTTGGAAAGTAATTTTAGAATGTTTGGGAAGTATATTTAGGCAGAATATATTTTTGTAATAACAAATATTATACATAATTATTATGTGATTTAAAAACTCATATTGTGTATGTAAAGAATTCACGCATGATGAAATATTATATGCTTGTAACAAATAGGTCAAGACAACTTTTTTAAAAAAAATTGAATTACAATCGTTTTTCATAAAAAAACGTTAAGTAATTTCAAAGATATATTTAAATTCAAGTGAAGTCATCTTTTTTAAAAAAAATTGAATTACAATCGTACCTTACAAAAAACGTTGAGTAATTTTAAAGATATATTTAAATTATCAAATTACTCTACACGGGGTATAGTAATCATTTTAAATTTTGATAAATAAATCAAATTTCACATATAAAGTAAAATAAAATTAATTGATTATAAGTAAAATAAGTACATAGCAAATTAAAATCAAAATTTATTTTTTGAAATATAGACTAACTTTTTTTTAATAATGGGAAGGATGCCTCAAAACTTTTGTGAGTAATGTAATACGCTGGTAAGTACATATATATATATACATATATATATATATATATATATATATATATATATATATATTACTGGGTCTACCTTCTATATTACACGGTTGATTTGATTTTAAACCGTGATTCCTTCTTTGTCGAGAACATCCCCTACATTGTTTAAGGCGTGGTTGATTTCGCACTGGGCGTGCCTCGGGGTGCAAAATGAAAAATTAAATCAAAATTCAAATGATGGATACATTATTCTTACAGGATTCAATTTACAAGATCTCGTTAAACAAAACGACCGAATAACCATCGACTTTAATGATAATATTCACGTGAACTCAAATAATAATGATGAATATATTCATTAAAAAGCTCATTTTAAAAAAATAGAGTTCAAATATAAAAGTACTGCAGAGTTAGTAAATATTTAAAATAATCATAATTACAACTTATAAATCAAGGTGTGTATTTTTATAACTACCGATTTCTAGATCATTTATATATTGATATTTTATTTAATAAATCTTTTTCTTCTAATGCTTTCTACACTTTTGTGCTGATTTTATTTTATTTTTTTTGTGATTTCATTTATGTATATTTATGTATTACATAAGTAAAGTATTAAAAACAACACCTATAGAGTCTCTCAGATTTAACATATTTTAGCACTAATTAATATCTAATTTTAATACATATAGTTTATATATAAATAAACCACACAACAAATTGATATGAATTGGTTACTTTTTCTTAATTTTTGCAAAAATCTATCGGCTTTTAAGATTTGAAATATTATAAAATATTTCATGAAAATGTTTAGAATGTTAGAAACACGTGTGAATATTATTTTATAATTTCGATTAAATTTGATCTAAAATCTTTAATGATCCGAATATTTTTTAGTATCAAGTTAAAAAAAATCATAAAATTTAAGTGATGAAAAAAAATGAAAACAAACTATAATTACTCTATTGATATTGATTTTGTATTATTATTTATCTACATGTTTGATTTTGTATTATTATTATTTATCGTATATCAGCAGTATTTATAATACATCAATGTTCATTTTTTTAAAAGATTTAAGGAAAGATTTACAGATAAAATCACATCATAATCATTTAATAGAAGTTTAGTACTTACATGTAACTATTCCTCATTTTTGTTTTACTACGAAATAGATTTTTATATAAAAATAGAGATAAAAAAGTATAAAACTTGTATATCAAAATCATACGTGATTTTTCAAAATTGTAAGCTTTTATTGAGGGCTATTGAGTAAAAATATTTGTAAAATGCATCAATATTTGTTGTAAAAATTCATAACACAGGAACATATTCATTTAAAGATGGTAGAAGTATATTTAATTTTAATTTCATTATAAATTTTAGACTTCTTTATTCAAAAGATATTTGTAAACTCATTATGCTACCTAATTATTAAAAAATCTATAAATTTAATTTCAAAACTCTTTAAATCAATAAATAAAAATCTTAGAATACTCAAAGTAGAAATAATTGTAATGCAATAAACTAGATTTAATAAATATAATAATCTTTTCTTTAATTAAATATTTTCACGTGATGATTTTAATTAATTTTTGGGTTTAAGGTACTGGTGATTTTATATACATAATGGTATATTTATTATTTATTATATTTATATTTAAACTAGTGGTGCATGGCATCGCGCCTTAAGGCAAATTGCTGGAACTTTCCGTATCAAATATTAAAATTAAAAAATATTCCTGTAGAACAATAAAAAATTAATTTCTGAGATTTTTAAATTTTTTGAGAAAAATTTATCTTTTTGAAAAACTTGTTAGAAACCTCTCTAAAACGGTAAGATATATAAAAATTTTCAAATTAGATTTTTTGCGACTACTATAACTTTTCCTGCCATAGTATTAAAAAAAAGCAATGAAATTTTAAAAATTAGTCCTTGAATTTAAATTATTCTTATCTTCATGTAATTGTGAATAAATAAAAAATGGAAATAAAATCTTAGAAAAACATGTAACTACTCTTCTGCTTTCTTATAAGAAGGTACACATTATGGAACTTCACATATGCCAAGTACAAAATGGTACAATAAAACTTAACTTTGGACAATTACTCTCCTAGAATTTTTCATGGACTTGACATTACAAAAAAATAGAATTATTGTGATTCTATCTAAGTACTGGTATATTTATATATAATGATATATTCATATTTTAAATCACCCATAGTATTAAAAAAACATTAAAATTTTCAAAATTAGTCTTTGAATTTAAATTATTCTTATCTTCATGTAATTGAGAATGAATCAAAAATAAAAATAGAGTTTTAATCTTAAATTAGTCCTTGAATCTAAATTATCCTTATCTTTATGCAATTGCAAATAAATAAATAATGAAAATTGAATCTCAGACAAATAAGTATTTTTGCATACTTATAAGTAGGTACTCATTATTAAACTCTACATCCATCAAGTACAAAATGGTACAAAGGAACTTTTGTACAATGACTCTTCTGGAATTTTTTTATGGACTCAAATTTATATAAAAAAAATTGTCACCGCAAATAATTTAATAGTAGGCCGGCAGATGTTCACCTATGTAATAATAACCACCACACGTGAATTGATTTATAGACATCTGTAGATATATATATATATATATATATATAAGTATATATGTGTATTTATACATTTAGTTTATAAATGTGTATATTTATATATATGTAGGTATATCTTCGGTACATTTATATTTGTCATGTTAGAGGCGTGACGCGAATTTAACGGTCGTTGCGTCGTTCAATAGATTCAGTTCGGGACATTTATTGTCAGATAGGAAGCTAATGTTATCTGTTACGAATACAAAGATATTTTATTTGAGTTGTATACGAGTTACATAAGTTACTATTTCATTGTTACTATTGTTCGAAGAGCACGTTTCCTCGTTTTTTTCTCGAATTTTGGCCCCGACTCGAGTGAGAATATTCGCACTTACCTCTATTTATATCACTTACAGTACTGAGAGACATGATTTTATGATGTTGGACAAGGTTGTGAACATATAATCTACCAGATTTTGTGACAAATACTAAAACACACGAAAAGTATACCGAGAGTTTCCAACGCTCCGTTCTCTTAAAAACTGAGTTACCATTTTTGACACTTTTTGCCCCGTATCTTCGGAACGGCTAGACCTAATCAGCACGTCTCCTTATCAATACGAATCGAATGTTTTTTTTTCACACACACAATCACACACACATACATCCATTTTTTCTAAGGTATGCCAAAATGTACAGAAACCTCTGAAATGTAAAGATATATAAAAAAGCCCCCTACGGGAAGTTAAATAACCTAATTTATTTTTTATTTGTATCAAACAGTAATCAGAACTAGCTAGAAGACAATCCAGTGGTAGTTCTACCTAATTTTTATATATTTAAATATTTAATTTACATTTGTTAACGTAAATAGCATGGCATATGGATAGAATAACAAAAGAATAATGTGTGTGTGTGAATAGATTATATATTATGAGCGACAAATAGTGACATATAGAGATGAATATTGTAGAGAGTGTAATTAGAGACAATAAATGAGTAATTATAGATGTGATAACATACTCTATTTTTATTCAGTTTCAGCCACTATATTATATAACTACTACTTGATATAATGCTGACAAAAATCGAACATGAAACCTTGTTATTAGGACAAATCTTACCATTAGGCGAGGGCAAGATCAAATAATACGACCAGTAATTACTACAAACGAATCTAAAATGAATTGCCAACTTTCGATCCCAAAATCTTTCAATTAATTTTCAAAATAAATTCAGGTAGTCATAGTAAAAACGTAAAGGATTTTTTTTTTCTAATTGTAAAGAAACGGCTCGGCCGAGCTTCATGAAAAGAAATGTCAAATTTTGGCTCAGATACACATACAATGCATACACACACATGCTTTTAACAATTTTTTACTTAAATGATTCAAAATGACTTAAGACGTCGAGAAAAAGTAAAAGTACCTACTCGGATTTTCTGACGAAAACAAACTTCTTTGAGAAGTTAAAAATGGAAAACATACAGTAAATTTTAATTGTGTACATAACCAAAAAAAGAAATATTATTCATACATGCTTTTAACAATTTTTACTTAAACGATTCAAAATGACTTGATACGTCGAGAAAACGTAAAATTACCTACTCGGATTTTCTGGTGAAAACAAACTTCTTTGCGAAGTTAAAAATGGAAAACATACAAATTAACATTTGAAAGTAGAGGGAAAAATATGTATGACCTGCTTTCACCTTGATTTTTATAAATAATTCACCAATGTAAAAATGCACCAAAAGATCTTATATTTGCATTAGTTGTAATTAATTAATTATGATGTAATTATTTTGTAAAATACTTTTAAAATTAAAATAAGACATTAAACCTGTTCGCCACCTGACTGTTTCAAGTTACCCTGTCTATGAAGGTCGAGATAACAAATTTTTGAAAGACTAAAAAAAAACATTTTTACAATAATAAAGTAGCAGGCAGTTTGACTGAACGTAGTCAAATAATTGTTCGTTTGAAACGTGTTATTTGTTGTGATATATTGAGTTTGGTTTTCATAATATAGTTTATATTTGCTCAAAGTCAAATTGAACCTTCGTGCCTCGCCCTGCTCTACATATATACTTTTTATTAAATTTACTTTAATTCATCGAATGATACTTGAAACTTTTCAAAAAGCAGGTCAAAGAAGAAATACTTAATTCATTTTCTATCTCTCCTCGCAGAAATTTGAAAATTTTGTATAAGCTCAGTAGTATTATTTACAATTATACACAAAATCCAGAATCTAAAAAGAATCTGAAAAACTTGAAACGTAATCAATAAGCCGAAAGACCAAAAATATAGACAAGCTAATAGGGTTTATCATTTTTATAATACCTCATTGTATATAGCATTCAAACAGCATATCCTTTTATACTTAAAGTAAGAATATTTTTGATTCTCTAGAAATTGTTTATAATATACCTTACTTAGCAAAACAATGTTTGCCAAGTCAGCTAGTTATCAATAAAAATATGTTATATTAAAAATATAAAATTATAAATTATACTTCTAATACAACTATCATGAAATCTAGCACGACAAAATCAAGCATGCTATCCAGCCCAGAAAACAAGCGTCGTGTGATTCGGGCGTCACTTAGCAAAACAACGTTTGCCGGGTCACCTAGTATATATATATATATATATATATATACATGTATACGATGGCCTTATATACAGTTATATGTGTAAGTACATGAGCGTAATCTGAGCCAGGTGTTATTAAATTCATCCCCTAGACATCACAAATACTGGCAATGTTCTCGCCTCTTATATTCCGTCGGGGGTTAATCATTTCGCGCGGGTATTACCTCATAGCGTTTCGTATATTATATGAGTGTTGGGGTATATATACATACCCCAAAGTAACCACGCCCAAAATATATCCTTATTGGATTTTGTACCCACATAATATTCTCACATAAAATATACTCATGTAAAAATTTGCATACGGGGATATGAAATGGTATATTGATTTTAGAGCTTGTGTAAGATGTAGAATGATGTAATAATTATTAGGTATAAAAGAAGTCAATTGGGAAAATTTTTAATATTAGGGTCATCTAATGTACGTCGTCAACTCGTTTTTCCTCTATAATAATTTTATATCTATATAGATGCAAGCATTGAATTATTTCATTTAACGATAAACAAGTCTTTTAATGAGAGAAACACCTTTTCCAAAATTGTATAAATTCAACTGTTACGCATAGAATGTTAATAAGTTGCATATTGGAATTAAAATAATAATAGTTTTAAAACTATTATTTAAAAATCTGTTATCTTGCTAATCTAACATATTATAGGGATGTTTCTAGCATAGATAATTCTATATTTCTTTGGAGCCAATAATTATTTAAGTAGTAATCAATTTGGATTTAGAAAAGTATTAAATATTGTTTGTGCCATTCTTCACTTCTTAACTTAAATATTATATAAGATTACTATATAATCATAAAAATTGCAGTGTTCTAAACAAGGCAATTTCTTATAAAGCTGGAATATTTTGGAATTAGAGAAACTACATGCACCCTTTTGAAAACGTAATTCTCAGAATGCCAATAATTGGTTGATTGGCAATTTCAATATAGCAGAAGAACCGTATTACTAGATTTCCTAAGTCATAAATGTAGGACCATTTATAATTTGTTTTTAAATATTTAATGCAGTATACAGTTTGCTATCGATACAACAACTGTAGTCGGAAAAAAATAAAAATAATTTCTATTAAAAAATTAATTAAATTTACAAACATAGAAAACGTTATAAAAGATAGTTTATTGGTTTAAACCAAACACTATCCAAAAACTATGCACAAAGCCATCAAAAAAATTCGAACAATATTTATTTAAACCAAAAAATCCGGTTTGTTAATTTTATATATTTTAGGCCTTTAAAATCACCCTGGCTTACTTGAAGCCAAAACTGGAAAAAGTATGTGTGAGTAGTATATGTTTGTGTGAGTACGTAAGTCAAAATTTGAAAACTTTTTCAAATTTTCACAATTATATAATATGATTAAGAGATAAATGCAAAATTTGTTATTCATGGTTTAGCCAATTTTGATAATTCCAAAACTATTCGAAAGATAACAGAAAAGTTTCGTGCTGGTTAGTTTTGAGTAAAAATCGAACAGACCCATTATTCATAAATAATTGGTAAAAAAAAAGATTGTGATAAAACTTTTAATGATAAAAGAGTAAATGTCAAGTGGAGTTTAATTACCAAATCAAAAAATTTTATCGTCACAATTTCAAAAGTTTCTAAATCTTCTATTATTAGTATCTAGACTGATACATACATATCGGTGTGTTCATGCAAAATGCCACTTACACCTAGTTTAATAAAGATTTTATTCATATAATTATACAGTGCTTTAGATAGCAAATTTAATTTTCCTGAGATAGGTTTCCGATAAATTAGGACCGGAGTCAAAACGACTAGATTTGAAATAAACTTTTAGAATATATGTGTGCTTTGTAGCTTTGGGCTTAAAAGTCCGCGGAGTAAAAAGGTCCACCACCGACATCTCAAAAACAAGTAAAGATAAGAATTTTTAACAACAATATTTGTAAGTATAAGCAAAAAAATGTATAACCAGCCATCACATTGATTCTTACGATGTTGCTATTGGGAGATAAATGGCAATGATTGAAATTCCATAACAAAAGCATTTTCTTTGGTTGTTAGTTTTTTTGATTGTGAACACTGTTGTTTAGTTCACGAGACCTTAAATGTTTTTTATGTTTACGTAATTTTATTGTTTTATAAGATGTATTGCTAATTTTAAGTTAAATTCAACAGTTTTATATAAAACCTCTATAAAAACTCATACTTAGAAGGGGTATAGTGCACCAACTGAACTTTTACCATGACGAAGGTGTAAACAATAAAAAATAGTAAATAAAAAAGTAAATTAGGTTAAAAAGGCAATTTTATACGAGATAAATTAAATCAATAGTTATTCAAACTCAGCTGATGGATATTTCAGACGAAATACCAGATCAAGGTTATATACAGTATTATCTCTGTAAAAAACGTATCCATAAAATTTATATTTTGCCTTGATTCAATAATATAGATATTATTTCGTAAAATCCCTTTAAAATTATAAATAAGACATTGGACCTATTTGCTCCCTAGACGTCCCAATTTACCCCACCTATGAGGTAAAGAGGACTAGGTGACAAATTTTTGAAAAACAGCAAAAAAACACATTTCTACAATGATGAATTAGCTAGGAGTTTTACTGTACATAGTCAGGTGGTTGTTTGTTTGTTATGTGTTATTTGCTGTAATACATTTGGTTTGGTTTTCACAATATAATTGCTCGAAGTCAAATTTGACCTTTGTGCCCCGCCCTACCCTATATATAAACTAATAAAATGCTGTAATATTCTCATGTGTTATTGGTTCAGTAATGTAGATATTATATCGTAAAATTTCTTTAAAATTATAAATAAGACATTGGACCTATTTGCCACCTGGCCGTCTCATTTTACACCGCCCATGGAGTAAAAAGGACCAGGTAACAAATTTTTGAAAAACAGCAAAAAACACATACAATGATAATTTAGCTGGGAGTTTTACTGATCATAGTCAGACTGTTGTTTTGTGTTTGTTATGTGTTATTTCTTGTATTAAAAAACAAATAAAACAAATTTTTGAAAAACATCAATAGAAAACTCATTTCTGCCATGATGAATTAGCTGGGTGTTGTTCTGAACATAGTCAGATAGTTGTTTGTTTAATATGTGCTATTTGTTGTAATACAATTACTTTGGTTTTCAAGTCGAATTGGACCTTTATGCCCCGCCCTACCCTACACATAAACTGATAAAATTATGTAATATTCTCATGTGTCATTGTCCACAAAGGGCGTGCGAGATGTCACACTTCCGCAACGACGCTTCCGTCACTAATGGACTAGGCGCGTGACTAACCGACTCGAATTACTCTGCGGTACATTTGTAGGTGTTTTAAAATAATATACATCAAACATTAATCACCCAAGACACGTGCTATACATACAAGAGTATTGTTTTCGGGATTTTATTACGTAAATTTATGATTGTTATCTATTTAATGACACACGAAAACACAGATTTTGGAAAAAGAACTGATTCGTGTCCAGCTTGAAGTCAGTATATCATGTCAATCGTGATGGAAACTAGGTTTATAATTATATTTATTGGTATTGGAATTATAAAAAATCATTATCATTATTTTTGCTAACAATAATCAAAACTAGTTCACTGTTCTATGAACTTTTGTGCGATGATTTTTCTCACTATTTAAATTTATGAGAAGGAAAAGACATCCCGTTTATGATTGTTCTAATTGTGACGTGATGATATATTTCAGTAATTCCTCAAAAGATTTTTATTCAAGAATAAGATTTATATATATTTATGGATTATCATTGCAAAAGTTATTAAAAAAGATCACTTTTATTATTACTATTTGAAGAATATTCAGAACTATTCCCACTGTTCTTGGAACAGTTGGGACTATTCCCACTTCTTCCTACTTGGTTGTTCTCATTTTTAAATGCAAGCAACATATTGCTGTAATGTCCCAAAATGATTTGCATTTAGCTATTAGATTTTTATACATTTGTAGGTTATTATAGGAAAAGTTATTGAATAAGATCATGTATTATTATTATTATTATTATTTTAATAATCGGAACTATTGCCACTGTTTTTGGAACAGTTAGCACTATTCCCACTTCTCACCAATGATATCTTGTGAGATATATTTCTTTACTAATACAATTTGTTATAAGACATCCCAATGATTTTCACTAATGATCTATGGACTATGATAATAATCCAATATATGGTGGTAATTCTCAAAATTGTTTTCTTTTTAGCAATTAGATTTTTATACATCTATAGGTTATTGTAGGAAAAAGAATTAAAAAAATCATTCATCATCGTTATTATTATTCTGATAATCAAAACTATTCTCACGGTCTCCTATAAACTTTTGTGCGGTATTTACTATTTAAATATTAGAAGATATCCAAAATGGTTGTCCAAGGTGGTTCTAATTGTGATGTGATGATATTTTGCAGAAATGCACCAAAAATCTATTTTTGTTTTATAATAAAAATATGTTTTATAATAAACATAGTATTACAAGTAGTACAAGGAGAATTAATAAATGAATGAGTAGTAATCCTAGTATATTCGAGTAGTAATCGTAGTACTACGAGTAGTAAACGTAGTTACAATGAAAGAATTAAAAGTAGTATACGAGGAGTATTCAATAAATAAACGAGTAGTAATCGTAGTACTACGAGTAGTAAACGTAGTACTACGAGTAGTAAACGTAGTACTACGAGTAGTAATCGTAGTACTACGAGTAGTAAACGTAGTACAACGTGTAGTAAACGTAGTTACAATGAAAGAAGTACGAGTAGTAAACGTAGTACTACGTGTAGTAATCGTAGTACTACGAGTAGTAAACGTAGTACTACGAGTAGTAATCGTAGTACTACGAGTAGTAAACGTAGTACTACGTGTAGTAAACGTAGTTACAATGAAAGAATTAAAAGTAGTATACGAGAAGTATTCAATGAATGAATGAGTAGTAATTGTAGTACTACGAGTAGTAATCGTAGTACTACGAGTAGTAATCGTAGTACTACGAGTAGTAAACGTAGTACTACGTGTAGTAATCGTAGTACTACGAGTAGTAAACGTAGTTACAATTAAAGAATTAAAAGTAGTATACGAGGAGTATTCAATGAATAAACGAGTAGTAATCGTAGTACTACGAGTAGTAAACGTAGTACTACGAGTAGTAAACGTAGTACTACGAGTAGTAATCGTAGTACTACGAGTAGTAAACGTAGTACAACGTGTAGTAAACGTAGTTACAATGAAAGAAGTACGAGTAGTAAACGTAGTACTACGTGTAGTAATCGTAGTACTACGAGTAGTAAACGTAGTACTACGAGTAGTAAACGTAGTTACAATGAAAGAATTAAAAGTAGTATACGAGGAGTATTCAATGAATAAACGAGTAGTAAACGTAGTACTACGTGTAGTAATCGTAGTACTACGAGTAGTAAACGTAGTACTACGAGTAGTAATCGTAGTACTACGAGTAGTAATCGTAGTACTACGAGTAGTAAACGTAGTTACAATGAAACAATTAAAAGTAGTATACGAGGAGTATTCAATGAACGAATGAGTAGTAATCGTAGTACTACGTGTAGTAAACGTAGTACTACGAGTAGTAATCGTAGTACTACGAGTAGTAATCGTAGTACTACGAGTAGTAATCGTAGTACTACGAGTAGTAATCGTAGTACTACGAGTAGTAAACGTAGTACTACGTGTAGTAAACATAGTTACAATGAAAGAATTAAAAGTAGTATACGAGGAGTATTCGATGAATGAATGGGTAGTAATCGTAGTACTACGAGTAGTAAACGTAGTTACAATGAAAGAAGTATGAGTAGTAAAAGTAGTTCTACGTGTAGTAATCGTAGTACTACGAGTAGTAAACGTAATTAATATCAACTACGAGTAATATGAGTAGTTACAATAAACGAATTAAAAGTCACGGTCTCCAAACTGACAACATGTTCGTTTGGAATAACCTTTTTTATAATAAAATATATTATTTATTTTAATTTTACTTTTTTTTTAAATTTTCATAACTTGACGTCTTATCAATTTTTTATTTCATATTTATTTTTTAGTGCAATTTTGTGTGTTTTTTGTGTTATTTTTAAAACTTATTTGTAGGCACTGAAGATGGGTCAAATCAAGACCCGAAACGTATGTTTCTCTAAATAAAAACATTTTTCAATAAAACTGTTTTTTAATTACTGGATGGATGCCCAAGAAACAATTTTATCATATATATATATATATATATATATATATATATATATATATATATACGAGGTGTGTTCAAAAAGTACCCGGAATTACTAATAATTAAATTTCGCGGGTCTGGAGTGTCTGATTGTCAAATTTTTTTTTTATTGTGTTGGTATACATGCCCCTAAAGTATGATGAAATTTTCAGCTATATTCACTGTTTACTTTGTCTGTGGTAGTCGCTAAGGTTCGACGTGTTTTTCTGAGCTCGGCGATTTTTACAATGGAAGAATTGAAAAGTCAAAGAATTTGTATTAAATTTTGCGTAAAAAATGAAATAAAGTGTTGCAAAGTACAAAAATTCACCAGATATGGCTCCGTGTGACTTTTTCCTATTCCCAAAGTTGAAGAGACCCATGAAAGGACGGCGGTTTTCCTCGATTGAAGAAAATCGCTGAGAGTGCTCAAGGACATATCAAAAAGTGAATATCAAGGGTGCTTCGAAAATTGGAAAAAACGCTGGCATAAGTGTATTATATCTGGGGGGGACTACTTTGAAGGGGACCACATTAATGTAGACGAATAAATAAATATTTTTTTGAAAAAACGAAAATTCCGGGTACTTTTTGAACAGACCTCGTATATATATATATATATATATATATATGTATATATATATACTTAATTCTATATATTCATACATGTGTGAGTTTTATAAAAGAATTAAGCATGTCGTTACCCATTATTGGTTCAATTTAATGCCAGTAATAATAATAAAATATACATGTCGATTGTAAAAGTGTCCATATAAAATGTAGATGTATGTGGTAATGTGTGAATATACCTTATAGTGCATAAAATAGATATAAAATAGAGCATATTACATGTCATTAACAATATCGATTCGAGTAATGTGTTTTTTTATACGTACTAGACTATAGAAAATCTTATATAGGGCAGTATTTTATTTAATATACCTAGCAGGTTAATAAATCAGATCAGATCAGAATATATTAAGAATAATAAATCTTTTCAAGAAGAAGATTTACTTCATTTTATTGTATAATAAATAACATTTTTGCATTCATATTATATACTAGTATTCTATCACATATTGCATTGTAGAGCTATGGAAAATATGAGGCAAAAGTAATATGTTTTTGCAATTTTGTGTTTGAATTAGTTATGTTTGAATTAGTTTCTTCTCACCAAAGACATACAACATGTCTCTATGGCCTTCAAGTAGGTTTATTCTTAACACTAAAAGGGGAGTGATGTGGCAAAACAAGTTGGCTTTGGAGAGATGAATAAAAACAATATTGTCATAACACATGGACTTTGGTAAAAGATCAACTTTTTAATTTAGTTTTGTATATTTGCCTAAATATAATTTATCGAGCTTGAGCTTAATCGAGAAGTCAATAATTAAAAGTTAAGTGCTATCTATGCTAATCTAACAATGGCGCTGTCGTATTGTATGAATGTTGGTTCTATGAGAGTATGGTTTTATTTAAAATAGTTAAAGATCATGCGTATGTAGAGACCATGTGTATATAGAGACCATTACTATAATTAGTATTAATGAATTGACCATTAGTGTAATTTCTGGTGCGCTTCAATATGACTTAGTACTGGCCAGATTCAACATAAGTTTTGATAATATTGTTAATAGATGTATGTATATTTGCTAGCAGTATATACTAAAAATATTGCACGAAATCAAATCGAAATAAGAAAAAGTCAACTAATACGTGGCCCTGGTTATAGATCTTGTTCGCAACAAGCTCAGTGCTAACAGTTTTCTTTTAACATATACACTTTGTACAAGACGCATTTGGGGGTGGGCTACGAAAAAGGCTCTTTATATAGTAGAAAATCCAATAAGGTATATATATATATGTATATACGAGGTGTGTTCAAAAAGTACCCGGAATTACTAATAATTAAATTTCGCGGGTCTGGAGTGTCTGATTGTCAAATTTTTTTTTTATTGTGTTGGTATACATGCCCCTAAAGTATGATGGAATTTTCAGCTATATTCACTGTTTACTTTGTCTGTGGTAGTCGCTAAGGTTCGACGTGTTTTTCTGAGCTCGGCGATTTTTTACAATGGAAGAATTGAAAAGTCAAAGAATTTGTATTAAATTTTGCGTAAAAAATGAAATAAAGTGTTGCAAAGTACAAAAATTCACCAGATATGGCTCCGTGTGACTTTTTCCTATTCCCAAAGTTGAAGAGACCCATGAAAGGACGGCGGTTTTCCTCGATTGAAGAAAATCGCTGAGAGTGCTCAAGGACATATCAAAAAGTGAATATCAAGGGTGCTTCGAAAATTGGAAAAAACGCTGGCATAAGTGTATTATATCTGGGGGGGACTACTTTGAAGGGGACCACATTAATGTAGACGAATAAATAAATATTTTTTTGAAAAAACGAAAATTCCGGGTACTTTTTGAACAGACCTCGTATATATATATATATATATATATATATATACATATACATATATAGATAGGTTTTTCGACGGTGAAACATATTTGGAAGAAATTAGCATCCCATTCGTCGAAATAAAAAATAAGTTAAGAAAAAAGAATTTTTTTTTATTGTGTATTTCGACTTTCGATATATTAAATAAAAATATATTTTTTTGAACGAAAATTTAGTACAAAACTTAAAATGTCACTTTGCTATATTATCATACTGTAGCATGATTTCATGCTCCTTGATGAAGTTATTAGATACTTTAGACATAATAGAATAATCCTATTTTTAATATTTTTAGTTTTGTGCTAAATTTCCGTTCAAAAAACATATTTTATATGATATTGTTAAGTTTCATGCTTGTCAACCTCGATTTGATATATTGTTATTATTAGACTTTATCTAATATCAATCATATGTTATATATATATATATATATATATATATATAATATCTATATAAGTGAGAATGGATATCGCTACTGCTTGATATCAGGATGTCTGTAATAGGAATCGAACTAAATATGAAATAAACAAGGTTGTGTGTGCAAATATAACTTGAGAGTGTTATTTTACATGCGGAAATGTATATGGCCTGTAATTTCCTGATAATTGTTGAGTTTACTATAGTCTTTGCCCTTAACATAAACACCTTTAGTAGTCATCCTGACGTATAACAAAATTGTCGATATCAATTATTTAAATAATTATTACTTGAATTTATTATTGTTTTGTATAGTGTGCAAAATAAATATGTTATGCACTCCTTTACTAACAATTAAAGTCAATTGGTTAAATTAATCGGTATGCGTTTATATCAACTCTACAAGTGTTATATAAGCATTAGGGGCGTTTATTAATCAGGTTATCGATCTTTTAAGGATTTTTGGACCTTCCTCCCTCCCTACGTGGTGATATTCAAAATTATCTCCCCCTATCCCACCAAACAAAAAACGAGAAAAAATTCTATTATTTATAATTTTTTTTGCAAACGTTTGAATTTAAAAAAAAATCAGGTAAAAAATAAATGCACGTGATATCTTACTATAACCCTCTCTTCTCCACGTGATGTTTTGAAATTTTTCTCCCCCTCCTTCTAACGTGATTAATGCCCCCCCCTTATCAAAAATCAGCATATCAGCGTACCGATTAGTCGACATAATGCTGCATTCAAATTTTTTCTATTCCCTTATGAGAACTTTTCTAATTTTTCCAAAACTCCTCCTATCATCACCTTTCAAAATTATAATATGTTTTTGTTTGTAAGAAAATTCCAGTGGGAAAGTCACACAGAAACAATTGAGTATTTGTTTGACGGCAAATTGCAACGCGTGCCCGAGCCTCCGACCGGGCAAATATTTACTCGAGACCGGTCGACCCGCACGCCGCGGTACAAATTGTTTGCAGAGATGAGTAGCAGAATGACTTGACCCTGTTTATAATATTATATAAAAAGTTACTTAATGAAAGTTACTAAAAAAGTTTAGATTTTTATATAGATATGGATATTTTGAGTCATTTTGCGGTATACATATAGGGTAGGGCAAGACACAACTTTCAATTAAAATTTTTTTAATTATACTGTACAAGCCAAACCAACTATGTAACCACTTGTGAAAATGTGTTCATTTATAATAAGCTATTTCCAACTATATGAAAAATAATTTATAAGATATTGTTGAAAAAAATATCTCATTGTCATGACATAAATATTTTGTTTTCTTTGAATATCAAGGTGACTTGATCGCCACATCACTCAGCGCTCAGTATTGACCTTTATAAACCTTTTTTTTGCTATCTTTCTAAAATTTGTCATGTACGTCTCTATACGCAGAGCAACAGCTATTTGAAATCATTACTAACTCTTACTACTATCATAAAATTTGCTTTGCTAGAAATTTCTGTTTTACTTATCATAACCAAACTTATTATTCCTGGAAATACAATTATTACAAATTTCAATCTTCTGTTTGAAATGCGTATATCAGGGGCACACAAATAGTGATATACATATGCTCCCGAAAGCTATTATTTCTAATATATTTGACATCTATAGCTTCAAATGGAAAATTGATATCATACTGCACTTGAGCTGGCAGAATTTGGGATCGAACTGATATCTCGTTTGTGCCAGCTCACGTACGTTCTTAACCACTTAACTACGTTCTTAAGCAACGAAAAAAAAAATACTTTTGTTAAAAATTTATAAATTGACCGTTCATAACTTGATATCGAAGTCGTCGATTAAAGGCTATGACACGTCCTTTGCCCCCTACTTTGAAATAGCATAGTTAAAAATGATATACTTTATTTGTTTTTAAGATAATGGGTGAGGACCTTTTTACCCGCATATGGAGGACCTCTGAACCCGCTCTACACTATTTGAATGTCAAAATTTTAAATAATAGAATAAACTGCATGTGTTTATTTTTATAATAATAATAAATAGATTAGAAACTAATACGGCGCAACGAATAAATTAGAGACTTATAGATTAGAACTTATCTTTTATCAAAATTTTAAATAATTAAATTAAGAGCCTAATTTTGCATAAATTAAGTATGTAGTGGTAATGCTATTTTATGGGTCTGTATTCGTATGGATAACAAACTGCTCGTCACATAAAATCTAACTTCACATATGTGTTAACAAATATACATCGGAAGGCACCCACGATGTAATTTTCATTTGACGTTAGGATTTTCGTGTAAAACACCTGATTGCATAGCAAATGTATTTGCTATTATAATACATAGCATTGACAGTTCCTTACTACCAACCCATACAAATATAGACCCATAACATAGCATTACCATGACATACTTATATTAACTGACAATTTGCTCCAATACTTAATGATTAAATTTTTAAATTAAGTAAATAGGTTTGTACAGCTTGATATCAAGCAATGTGATATTCGGTTGCACTTGAAAATATAATCTGTATTTTCAAGTGAAAACTAGCACAATATATTTTGAGGCACAATAGTTCAGAATACAACACCTATACACCTATAGTACTTCTGATCTCTGTTTATTAACTTATCGTAGGAAGTTATAGTAATCGCAAAAATATCGAAAATATAGCTGTTCGGAAGATACGGGGCAAAAAGTGCCAGAAACGGTAACCAAGTTTTTAAGAGAACAGAGCGTCCGATTTTAATAATTAAAAAAAACTTTTATTTCAAGATGAAGAACTGATTAAATTTTCATGAAGGCAGGTCTAGCGGTTTCGGAAATCTAGTGAAAAAATTAAAAAAATGCCATTTGGCGGTCAAAAATAATCATTAGACATATGCACATCAAATAATTAGATATTTTAACAATACGTTTAAATTTTGTTTATATTCCTATGGGTTTCGTACCAATGTTTATCAGTTAGACGGCGACGCGGCGCTTGCGCGCTTCAGTATTTTGTCTCTATGCAGTTAAAGCAGTACGATTGCTTTGAAAAAAAGTTCAGAACTTCCAAAATATTTCAAAATACACTTTTCTTCAAAAAGTCTTTTTTTTTTCAAAAAAAATTAATTTTTTGTCAAAAATTTATAGTTTCTCAAAAATCTGATTTTTCAGAGTAATTTTTTTTTCAAAAATGTTAATCTTTTAAAAAAATAATAATTTTTGGTACGGGAAGTGCCAGCAATTTGCCTTAAGGCACAATGCCATGCGCCCCACTAGTTAATCTTATATTAAGCTTAATTCACATTTTCACTATTTCTATATCACTAGTTTTTGTATAATCTCTCTATGTCGCCCGTTTAATAAATGCCCCCGTTGGTCAGGGGGCCTTATAAAAGTTTCACCGTAGAGATTTGTTCCGAACTCAGCGGGGGATATTCTTATTTGATCCCAACTGGGGAGAGAAGGAAACGACGGGGATGTCCCGGGGATGAACTGGATGGCGAATTCAATCATTCTCTACTGTTTAACGACACGCACTAAGGAGGGTTCGAAACGATTTAACTCCTTATTAAGGATTTTATTGGGTTGAGAATTGAAAATAAAAATAAGGATAAAAGTCGTTGTAAAATCTCTTCTGCGATAGATGAGAAATCTAGGAATTTATAGAACGATGAGACTGGGGAATGATTTGTAGTATTGATATTGCTCGGTAGCAATTTTGGTAAATTTACAATTGGAAATAATAGAAACAAAATATACATGGGGTAAGAAAATTTATATTTTGCATTGTTGAATATTGTAGCTTTTTAAAATTCATCTAAAATTTTAGATATTTCAATGAATCTGTTTGGCCCCTGGCTGCTCCACTTAACTCCTATGGGGTAAAAAGAGGGTAATAATTTTTAGATAAAAAGTAACAAAACACATTTCTATGATTAGGAATTAACTAGAAATTTTACTGAACATTGTACGATAGTTGTTTGTTTGATACGTGTTATGTGTTGGGCAAAATAACAAATAAGTGCAAATTACACATTTATAGAGAAAGGGATAATAATAATAAATATAATTCATTGGTAAAAGAAAAATGTTATTTAACTTATTGTGTATAAATAATATCTTCACAACATTCATGGTAAAACCAACAATTACAAATTAATTATCATTAAAGAATAGGTATTAAAGTTGGAATACGATTTTAATATTATCTAACTTTTTGCAAGTTGCAAAATATTATTTTGTAAGCTAAAACTTAAACTATTGATTTTATTTTTTGAATATAAAATATTGAGGTAAAATATTGAAAAATTCTCAGGCCCTTCATATTGCAATTTCGTAAACAGCATCTAACTAAAATATTTAAAATATAAATCTAAAAATTAATATAAGGAACTTTGATTTATTGCGAGAAAGGCAATATTGAGTAAGTTTAATTGCAATAAATACTATTATCAAAAATCAAATATTTAAAACTATGTCGTATATAAATAGAAATCTATACTGATACTTTGTATTTAAACATTGTGTAATAAATAAATAAATTGATCGTCTTTTAGATATAATGTCATTGTTAATTGTGCGTGCTGGCAAATATCTTCTGGGTGTTGAAACACATTAATTGGCAATTATTCACATTGCTAACATAATACAATATAAATATATATATATATATAAATATATATATATATTTATTTATTTATTTATTTTATTGTATTTATATCCCGTCTTTAATAACTTTTTCTTCTGCACATCAGAGTGTTATTCATAGAGATTAATGAAAATAGCGCCTTGTGTATGACAATATTTATAGAAATACCAGTAACAATTTAATCTGTCATGATAGAAAATAATACGGTAAAAAATCATATATGAAATCTATAATCTCCAATGACAATTTGATATCACTACTACTTGACACCAGCTTATCAACCGGAATTGGCCACAGTCGGTTTCTTAAGCAAAACGCAGTCTATAAAATATCAACAATATATACATTTATTTTTAATCGTTGATGTATCCTGTTTACACAGAAATGCAAAAATATATTTGCACGTAAACAGTATTGTGAACGTCATATTTTTTTAATTCAAACATACATGACACATGATCTAATAAACTATATTCATTCTATTTCATAGTAATTTTAGATTATTGCTCATGCCTGATGTGTAAATATTTTTTTTTGCGAATTTGTACAATTTGTTGTATATATATATATATATATATATATATATATATATATAACATAAAAAACATATAAATAAATATGTACACATATGTGTATATAAATAAATACATCTCGTATTAATGATCTCTTGTAGCAATACATTGAATCTCACATGACTCAAAATAAGAATTTGTAACAAGGTCGAAAAAGTCATATAATTATGTTTATATATGTATATATATATATATATATATATATATATAGATGTCAAAGGTAAAAATGTAAATTATTTTAACATTTAAATAATTCAAAAATGTATAATTATATTTAAAAAAAGGATTATTGCAAACAATTCCTGAAAAAAGAAATATCCCAAATTACCAAAAATAAATTGAAAATTAATAAACAGTTGAATAATTCTTCTTAAATATATAGATCAGGCCAAATAATTACCTTTAGTAATTACAAATATCACTTTATCAAACAAACAACTATAGAACTATGTTCCAAGTTAATTCTTAATTTCAAATTCAAATTCATATATATTTTTACTTGTTTTTCTAAATTTTTCTAATAATTGCCATATATATATAAAAATTTCATGGTTACACCCAGTATGCCAAAATGTTCAGAAACCTTCAAAATATGAAGATTTAAAAAAAAAAAAATGATTTCGACTTTTGGACGATTACAATAACTTAGGATATGTTGTGCTTTCGCTAGATATAGTATACCTCTTAATTTCTATTCATTTTTTTGTACTTCAATATGTATTAGCAACTACAAAAAATGCACAAATTCTGATACTACTGATTCTCGATAGATCACATTAATTATAGTGGGTATAATATTCAGTATATAGTTATTATTAATTCTTAATTACAATCAATGACGAAACAATGCGATCAGTGTTCTAAACGAATGCCGTAATATTATATTGACATTGAGAAACACCTGAACGGGTGCTGGCTGCCAACTAACTTTTTAAGGCATCGCCGAAATAGACGCATGTGCGCGATCCTTGGACGATCGGGCGCGGGACGATACTGAAGGAACCGAAGCGAGGGCGAAGGCGATTGCGGGAGAACCAGCCAGAACATTCGTATTGTTCGATACGTAACTGATATATTGATACATTATTATATATATATATATATATATATATATATATATATATGGTTATGATCTTTGATAAATACTTATAAGTTGGAAGTTATTACAAATTTTATGTATATTACAGAAATTAAATAAAAATACCAATTTGCACGTATTTGCGGTTCATTATTAGCAACTTGCACGTGTTTTGCATTATTGACAACTCATACGTAACTCTTCTTGATTAGCAACTTTGTATGCATTTGCTTTTATACGTAACTTGAATGCATTTCATTTAATTAGTAACCAGATCAAGGTACATCCGTTTTTGGCATACTTTAGAAAAAATTGATGTGTGTGTATGTATGCATGGATACAACTTTTCGTGTTCTTTTTTTATGAGAGAAGGAGCATCCGATTTGAATGATTTAAAAAACATTCGATAATGATGTGGAGAAGTGGTGATTGATTTTTGGCAAAGACCCTTTCGAAGATGCGGTGCTGAATGTGCATAAAATGGCAGTTTTTGAGGGAACAAAGCATTGGATTTGAATGATTCAGAAAACTTTCTGCTCGTGTTGACAAAACGCTTGTTTTTGGCGTAAAAAAACAATATCGAAAATAAAATAATTCAGATTTTCAAAATTTTAATTCGGTAGACGAAGATCCAGCAATTTGCCTCAAGGCACGATGCCTCGCACGACTAGTTATATATCCAGTTGTCAAAAACAAAATATAACTTAGTTATAAAATATTGTTTTTAACTCTATTCAAAACTTTAATGTAAAATTATTAATATAATAAATATATAATGTTTTTATATTAATTAAAGTTTTTCATTTAAGTATGAAAAGTACATTGTGTAAGAAAACAATGAATAATTAAATAGTAAAAAACTAAATATTTAAAATTCAAATAATTTTTGTTTGTATCTAAAAAATAGGTGAACAAAATCAGTAATTATGGGCATATTTATTCAATTATGTGGCTTTCAAGTCACAGTGACCTATAATATTGGCACTAAGTGTGTGAAAATGATATTTCAGGTTGAAAAGTTAGCAAAGGTAGCAAAGGTCATAAATATTAAAATTATTTGTCTTGAAAATATAACTGAATTCATCACATTTCACGAAAAAAAACATAATTATTTGTTGAAATATCAAAACAAAAAGTCACATAGAGGGTTAATGTCATTATTTGATAATTTCAAATTTAATAGAAGTTGTTCCAATAAATAGTTATTCTGAACACCGTCTAAAATTGTTAATAATTTATTATATTAGGTTGATTAATGAAAAAATAATATTTTCTTACACAAGTTTAGTTAAAAATTTAATTAATGTTATTAATTCAAAGTTACTGATTTGAATGATAAATGATTCGTTTGATTCAAATAGGAATTCACTTTCTTCGGTTTAGTTATTTAGTTACAACTTTGATGATTTATATTAAATTAATTTTTAAAATCTATTTATAATATAAATATAAGAACATACTGCAGATTTAAATTGGTGGTCATATTGATTACAAAAAAATATAAAAAAACTGCTAAAAAAAATTTCATATGCGCATCGTGTTTGGTTAATATATTTTTTAAGAAAATAAATAAATTAAGCGTTATTAATTTTATATGATTAATTCTTTTTTCTCTCTTTTAGGTTCGAAATTTTAATATCTATTAATTATACTTAAGTATTTAATTATTAAATACATAATATATTATTTATGAAGCAGTTTTTATGAAAGTCAGTCATATTTATTATATTTAGTAATAGTTGTTTTTTGATATGGCAAGTTTAAACATTTTATTTAGATTTTAACTAATTCTGCTAATTATTTACTTTACTTTATTTTTATTCTGTACTTGCAAACATACATAAGACATAAAATACAATAATCTTTAATAATTCCTGACATTGGAGAAATATATATTTATGTATTTGCTTCTTCATATATATTTTCTCAATAGATTAGTAAATATATTAACATTTATTATATAACAAAGGTTGATTTATCCATATTTTGTATGGAATGTAATTCTTTACAAATTTATCACAAAAATTGAATTAGAAATCAAACACGTATATTTGTAATTATTTCAATAGAAATTAAAAAAATCTGTACCTTTTATAAATATGAATTAACATCATCATCAATACCAAGTTTCAAAAAACTAATCAGTATTCTGCGACAATATTAGCACGAAATCTTTTTGTTTTCTCGAAGATACGTTTTATATAAATATAGATATGTACTTGAATTTATATTTATCGCCATGAACACACAAAAATATGTATATTTGATAATTTATTTGGTCGCAGAGGAAAGTGAATTGGGTGACCTACACAGTCGAGATTTATTTTGTCCCAGTTACTATTCGCGGACATCGAGCGATGTCGAATATTTTTAGCGCAATTCTCGGAGGTTTTAGCAAAAAATACATTTTAAATAAAAGAATTGCGTATTATTTGTTATCAAAATAACAGGACTTGTATATAATGAAAATAATATAATGCTCATCCATAAAAGTCCTCATACTATAAATAGTTTCCCATTAATAGAAACATCACAGGAATGGATAAGATTTATTTACTATACAAAATTTTAAGTTATTTTTAAAAACAAAGTACATAAAATTTAGTAAGACAATCATATAAAAATACATGAATAAATGTATTTTCTCACTATTTTGTATAGGGAAGAGCAGGTCTTAAAGAGCCGCGGAAAAAAAGGTTCGCCAGCGGTATCTCAATAACAAGTAGAGTTAGGAATTTTTGAATTTTTTCAACAATATTTGAAAGTAACGTGAAAAAGATGTATGATACGGCTCCACCTTGATACTTACGACATTGCTATCAGGAGATTAAAGGCAATGTTTAAAAAATCCATAACAAAAGTATTTTCTTTCGATATTAGTTTTTTTGGTTAAAAACCAACTAAACCTTCACCTTGACAAAGGTGTAAAAAAAAAAAAGTTAAAATAAGCAATAAGAAAAAAATTAAATAAATAGTCATTACAACTCTGCTGATGAATGTTTCTGACAAAATACCAGATCAAGGTTATATACAGGGTTATCTCTCTTAAAAATGCACCCATGAAATTTATATTTTGCATTGGTTGAATAATGTAGCTAATATTTTGTAAAAACCCTTTGAAATTAAAATAAAACATTGAAACTGTTTGGCTTCTGGCTGTCCCAATTTATTTCGTCTGTGGGGTAAAACGGACTAAATTAAAATTTTTTTGAAAAACAGCAAAAAAATAACACGTTTCTAAAATGATGAATTGGCTGTGAGTTTTATTGAACATAGTCAGATAGTTCTTTTTTTTGATATGTATCATTTGTTATGATATAATTGTTCTGGTTTTCACAATGTAATTGCTGTAATTGGTCTTTTGTGCCCCGCCCTACTCTATAGTTCAGTCAAAATTTTCAATATTTATAAATGTCTACAGATTTACTGAATGCCTTAAGGAGACAGTTGTAAATATTATGTTGTAAATAAAATGAATAGTTTTTATAGAAACAATAATTTTGCAAAATATAATATATTACATATGAGTATATAATATTCTCTCGCAAATCATTCTAATTTTACAAAATAAATAATATTAGAAATTGAATTTAGCAAGTCATTAAATATCGTAATATAAATAAATACATAAAGCATAAAAAATAAAACAAATTTAATATGAGTAAAAAATGTTATGTACATATTTCTATTTAATGAAAAGAAAAATGAAATGAATGGATTATGATGGAATTTATACTATGGATATTTAAAGATGCATCATTTTTCTGTTCACCTACAGAATGATGAAATTACAACACAAATCTTGTTCTCAAAACATTTTACAAATAGCGTGATCTTTAACAAATGATATTTAAAAGTTCAGGTTAGTTAAAAGTTGCAAAAGTTTCTGTGTCTGATGAGTAAATTTAATTTCTAAACTTTAGAAAATATATAATAAACTAGAAAATAATATAATTGAAAAAAAAGTTATTTTTTTAAATGTGCAGCTGTAACTCGTGCTCATCCAAATTTATCAGCTTCACTATTTTGATCTAAATATAAGGCAATGTTTACACAATTGTTTTATTGGCATTTACGAAAGTATGAGACGTATTCTCAATTCTATTATAATTCTATATTTAGTTCAAACATGTTGATATCTTGCTCTGCAAATTTATTTTTGATTTATTGGGATAATATTAGTTTAGTTAAAATATCGATTCTTTGCGTTTATTTATTTTAGCATCAGTTTACATAATACTTATATAAAATTTTGGATTTTGTTTATTGGTATAATTTCTACTGCATAAATAAATATAGAGATCCAAAATTTTTTGTGAACCGCGTTGACTAAATAATTTGCACTTAAAAACGGATCGGCCGATCGTCATCCAAAATTATTCATTGTGAGGCCTTATCAAATTAATATTTTAAGAAATCGTCAACCAAAGATCAAATTTTGAATCACATACACAAACACATACATAGACATTCATACACACATACAACACATACTTTTTATGTCAAATGATTCAGAATGACACAAAATGTCGCGGCAATTGAACTGATTGCATTCCCCCCTTCGGAATTAATAACAATATAATCTCTAAGATCGAATTAATTTTCTCTGTACATCTGCAACATATAAACTAAGTAAAGAATACTAACACGTTCAGTACCGACACCCCACTCCAATTCGCACGTAACAATCTATTTGCATCTATTTCTAAAACCTATTATGTTCAGATGCGTTCTCTAAACGAAATCTAAAATTTCCTTTAGTCAAATCAGTACTGATCTCGACACCGTAGTGGTCGCATTAACCGAATTTATTTTTTTATTTCAATCTGTTAGTGAGACACGAGTAAAAGAACTTTATTTATAACGACAAGATAATTTTTAAGTGTTAGGTGACCACTACAGTGTGTATATATATCTAAATATATATATACAAAGTACCAGTAGTTTGTGCAATTTTTTATCTAAGGTATGTTGGATTTATTTATAAAAAAATATTTTTATTTGATGTGATGGATAATTTTCTTAGTGATATGATAATGACGAGTTACAGCATCAACAATAGGCCCTTGAAACTTCAGTAATTAAAATAGAATTTGCTGTCAAATAGAGAAATTTGGAACTTTTATCGTGTTTCTTAAATTGTCATCATAATGCTCCTTGCATTTTATATTATTCATAAAAATCTTTGTTTTATTTTCTCTGCCAAGTGATATCCATCAAGTCATTTATGACAGTCTTTAAATGCATCAAAACATTTTCTTTAAATCATTTTCTTTGAAATAATATACTTTATTAGTGGTTTTCAACATGTGGGCGCGAAATTGTTATAATAAAAGCATACATCTATTTCCAAAACACTATTTTTGAATGTATAATTGGTGTCAAAAACTGAATAAATAAATAATTATTTGTGAGTGTATTTTTGCACAATAATGTCTACTATTTTGTAATACATTAAATAAATAGTTGACTTCTAAAATTAGAATTAGAAAATGAAATAAGCGTTTTGAACATTTATTTGAACGTGGCCGCGAGTACGAATAGGTTGTAAACCACTGTCCAATACTCTTTATTATATTTATTTGGTTATTACCTATATTAATATTTATAATCTACTATTACTATCGGCGTTAAATTAATAAATAAATATTTTATTTTTAACTTTCATTATGACAAATATTCTATGATCTCTGATAGCATATTTAGTTCTTTGTAAATTTATAGAAATAATTAAAAAGACAACAGATATAAATTAATTAACTTTATAATTAATTTAATTCTCAATTCTAATTTATATTAAATGTTAACTTTTTTAATATAAATTTGGAATTGACATAAACATTTGTAATGATGAAAGAAAATTAAGAAATTAATTGAAAAATTAATCATGTATTGCTTGTATTTCTATTGAATACTATACTCTGTCCATTTGAAATATAATTTGGTGAATATTAACTACTGGATTACAAATTTTATAATTGGTTTCAACAAATAGCAGAACAATCCATATTTTTAGTTTCAAAATTGATAAAATATTGTCTATCAAAATTTTCATAGTTTTAAAGAAATTTATAGCTGAATGTCTAATTTTCTGATTATGTAAAAATTAACGTCGTGTATGACAAATATAATGCCTGTTGATTACTTCTATTCTATTTACTTCAATTTCAATATATTTGAAAATGAATACTTTATAAGTATAAATTTAATGAATATCAGATGAATCCCATTAATATTCTCAACATATTATATAGTTTGTAGTTTATAAAGTTCTATTTGTTTATTTATAATTGCTGATATTTTTTTAATTACAATTATAGTTACAACTTACAAAATATTATAAACAAAATTTTGGAAAAAACTTAGTTTGAAAAAAGCATTCGACAGAAACATGAAAGTAAGATATAGGGCTGTATATAAATTAAAGAAATATCAAAAAATATTATTAACAAAAATTTTGAAATAACTTTGTTAAAAAAAAATATTAGGTAGGTGTTTTAACTAATATTTACTCTCTATAGAGCAAAGAAAGAGTACTGAAATATTTAAAACAGAAGAGACAATTTTCAATTTGATTTTTTTTATTTAATATACCCAAAAAAGTATAAAGTTCTAAAAGTTTATCTATCGGTGTTAAGAAGGATATCTATTAAGAAAAAAATCATAAATTATCCTTTTCTTGTTATATTGCTCCATTATGTTACGGTTACAAGTACAAACCGTTAAAATCTCTAGTTCAAAATTTATTTTAACACTGGGCTCTATATTTTCTAGAGTGTCTAATATTTTTCAATACCACCCACATATGAATACACTAATGCTGAATTATTTAGAGCAGTGTTGTAATAACCTAGATTGAAATACTAGCAAAGTATTTGCAAAATTTAGATCTAGGACGAGCGGTTTTGTGTTGGCCAACAACTTTCAGTAATATAGGTCGAAAACTGTTTGACACTATTTGAATAATCTGTTTTTGATTCAATGATTTTTATTTTTGATCTGATATAAATACCCTTGAAAAATTTTGCGAAGGTTGTGCTAATTGAATTAACAATTACCCTTCGCAAATTGTTAGAGTATTTCCTACTATGAAAACAAATGATTACACGCACAGATATATTTTTAAAATTTATATATATTCATAAATAATTCTAATATATAAATGTAATATAATAATATATATATATATATATATATATATATATATATCATATTACAATAAAACTTTCTTCAATATGTAAAAAAACCATCTGTATTAAAAAATATCTACATTACTTTTCCGGTCTTACATATAAATAATATTTCAAATAGTAAAGTCGAAAAGTAAAATTCGTCGAATTGCAAATTTATCGATAATTCTTTGTATTTTCCGAATGACCAAATATAAAATTATATTATTAAGTACTTGTATTTCACATTCCAAACTAAAAAAACAAACATACTATTGGAAATAGAAAAAAAATCGTAATAATACACACAAAATAAAAAATCATTGTAGCAAAATACAGAACAGTGAAATTGATACTATAAAATTAAAACAAACATTAATAAATTTAGAATCTATTATTATCTTTTCCACTTTCGACGTTTTTAGTGACGATTCAATGTATAAAATAACTAGTTCACATGCTGATTATCAAATCTAAAATTGGCAGTAGATGTAGAGGTAAATTATATGTTTTAAGAAGAGCCAAGAGTGAAGTTTTGTGAAAATATTTGTAATTTGTGTGTTATTTTGTAACGTTATTGTGCTCGTGTTAAAAGACCAAGAGTTGTGCCAAATTCTGATATACTAAATTCTGATTTCAGTGTGAAACAGGTTTAAAAATTAACTACTACCATTAATAATTTGAGAAAAAAGACCAGATTTCTTTACTGTGAATAAAGTTAATAAAAGTGATTAAATAATTATTATTATCATCACTAATAATTTTATCATTGATGGTAAATTATGAACTATAAAGGAAATGCAATTACGGTGGAGACGCCTTGTAGATTAGTAAAGTTCTTAAAGAATTTTATAAATTATAAGTGCGTTCAATTAAATGACCAAAAAGAGAATTTATTTACATGTATATATCAGTTTGCATATAAATATATAAAAATTCAAAATAATCTGATATGATAGAAATAAAATTTTCAGTTATATGGCAATTTTTGCCCACAATTTTAGTTTTACTAGCAGAGTTGAAAAGATTATAAATAATTAATGTTTTTTCTAAAATAAATAATGTTTTAATAAATTTATTAATGTTTATTTCTATTTTATAGTATCAATTTTTCTGTTATTTATTTTGCAGATAATATTAAAATGATTTTGTTTTTGGTGTGTATTGTTATTAAGGTATTTTTTTATTTGCAATAGTGTGTTTGTACTTTTTTTCTAGTTTGGTCTCTGATAAAAATATATAAATTAATTTTTATATTTGGTCTTCTGCTGAATATAAACTATTATCAATAATTTTGTTATTCGACAAATTTTGCTTTTCGATTATACTACTTTAAATATTATTTATACGTAGAAACATCTTATAGATTTTTTAATGCATAATATTATATATTCAAAAACAATTTAAACAATGCATGTATATTTATATATAATATATATATATATATATATATAAATATATATATACATATATTTATTTATATCCATGATTGTGAATCATACGACAAGTAAACAATCTCCATTCATAACATTGCTTGTATTAATGACGTAATTTGATTTTAAAATTAAATTACAAGCCCAACGAACGATAGCCAAAAAATCCTATTGATATATGCATGTATATATATATAATTATATATATATATATATATATATATATATATATATATACCCATAACTGCTGTTTAAGTACTACTATATTTATGGTTTTTCATATTTTTATAAAGTTTGCAATATAATTCTTATAAGTCTTGTTTTTATAGCCAACTATATAAATGATAGTGTTCAAACACTTGTAAATAAAATAAGTTGTAAAAAAAACTCCAAGCTTAGTTCATCCCTTTACCTGCTAGTCCAAGAAGCTTGTTAAATAATCATTAAATTTTTATAAACACTTATACTAAAAATGGAAAATCATGCGATTAAATAATATAAATTTGCACCAGCCAAAAATTTATATAATATTTTAAATTACATAAATATTGCAAGATATTTCCGTAAACAGAGCTTTCTTATTACATAGAAAAATGACGTTCTCCGGAATGTGTGTCGGTGAATCTATTCACAAAATCTATTTTCGGGCGCGTCGGTCTAATTTATATAAAAGCACACTAGTTGTTGAGTTGTACACTAAACACACTAAACTCCAGATAAATTATTAGAATAAAAAACTGATCTATACAACAGAAACTTTGTTCTCTAATTATTTGAATCTAATTCTCTAAAATTTCTGTTCAATAGTTATTAAAAGCATGTCTAGATCCAAATAACTTTTTGAAATGAAACTCTAATTTATGAACAGAAACTTTGTTCTATAGTTAATTGAATAATTGTGTATCAAATAAACATAGTTAAACAAATGTGTATTTATATTTAACTTGCCAAAGAGGAAATTTATATTTTCAACAAAAAATTAAAACAGAAAATCATGAGACGATTTTAAAAATTTAAACCATTCAAAAGATACAAGATGGATGTAGTGCCGATTATTTTTCATTAAGATCAGTCAGATCATTTCTTGTTAAAAAGTTAAACTAAAAGGGATTAGTCTTATAAACCATTAGTTAATCTACTTATAAAGGTTTCAAAATTCCATATAAATTTATAAATTTTATCCTCTCTGAGTATCTAAACTCTTGACGTAACAAAAGCAACGTTATTCCCATTTTACATTCATCTCGACTAAAAATACACGATGAGAACATTGTACGTCTGCCAAAATAAACTAATTTTTGGTTATCTCGAAAAGCATTTATACAATTCTCAATATTATATCTCTTCCCATTGGTACAAATTTATACAAACTATAAAGTTACATTCAATCGTAAAATTAATGGAAAACAAAGATTAAAACCACACGTGCAAATCATAACTATATTTTAATGGACATTTGCAAATATTAGTCGAATATAACTATTTTGTTTCATTCATTTTGAATATCAAAATGTAAAGAATCACGTGCAAATGGAAGTTATATACATTTTCACTTTTTTTTAAGAAATTTGGATCTGAAATATAGCCCTTCAGGGCATGTGTGAGATTTTGCCTTGAGCAAATTGCATGAACTTCCCAATATGTGTAAATAATAGTCTTAATTATTAAGAATTCGGGATTTGCAGTTATCAAAAATACGACAATACAATTACAGAGTATGGACGCAGCCCATTATTTCTAACTTTCATTTAAATTAAACCACTTCTCATAGACTCTAATATTTGAGGACGAAAGATCAACTTTTAATGTATGTCTATACATAAAAACAAAAATAATGAGCTAATCGGAGTTTGCGGCAAAAATATAAACTACTTTTTAGCGAGGCCAATAATTAAGTTAAAATACTAACTAAATATGTTAAAAATATCTTACAACTAGAAGGGACACCTACTGACCTCCCTTTTAATAAGCTGTTGAATATATACGATAATAATAGGAAGACATTAATTCATAAAAATTTATTTGGAAAAAAAATCCATAACTATTTGGGCGGAAATATTTGAAAAACATGTTAATTGCTTTTATATTTATTTTTCATATAGTTGATATTTTAACGTAAATAAAAGTTGTATGCGTTTTACATCTTGGTTTTTATTACTAATAATACAGGTCGTATATATGTAGTAAAAGCTCCTTATCGACTTGAAAAAATGGTACCTACTTTCTATAATACCGGCTGAAAAGTTTTTTTATTTGGGGACCAAATAATTAAATGCATTATAGGCGCAAATGGCATTTTGCCTTAATCTTAGTTGCATTGAATTTTCCAATACGTGTTGAAAAAATCGCCTTAATAAACTAGAATTAATATAGAACAACATTTAGATAACATTTTACACTGTTTTTTCAAAAATAAATTTATCAGTTAATAATAATAATAATCAATATTAATATTGTAGCATAGCATTTACCAATTGATACCTCGTAAACAATAAACTTATAATATCTGTTTTTTCATACTCATACGTAATATCATTAATTACTCGTATCTATTGACACTACATATGTTTATAGCAGAATGAAGCACAAAGGTCCAATATAACTTTAAGTAATTATACTGTATAAACCATATGACATCACAACACATAACACATTTATCTGACTATGTTCAGTAAAACTCCCAGCTAATTCATCATTGTAGAAATGTGTCCTTTTTTAAAAAAAAAATTTTTCATCTGGACCTTTTTAACTCATAGGCGAGTAAAAAGGGACGGCCAGGGGGCAAACAGGTCCCTTATTTGTCAACACAGTTGGTATAACTAATTATTTATCTTTTTCAAAATTGCATTTTTTTTGTTTATTTATTTTTTTATTTACTATTTTTCATTGTTTACACCTTTGTCAGGTTAAAAATTCAGTTTTCCTCTTTAACCCATCCACGTGTAAGCTTTTATAGAGATTATATGAAAAAAAACTGAATCTAATTTGAAATTGACAATACATCTTATAAAAATACCGTGTATGTAAAAATTATATTAAGGTCTCGTAAACTGAACAACAGTGCTCACTACCAAATAAATTAACCACGAAAGAAAATACTTTTGTTAAGGATTTTCAAACATTGTTGATTATCTCTGAATATAAACGTCGTACGAATAAAGGGGATGGCTAGTTATACATCTTTTGGCCTCTACTTTCAAATATTGTTGTAAAAAAAATTTTAACTGGTTTTTGAGATATTGGTGGTGAACCTTTTTACCTGCGGATTTATATATATATATATATACATATATATATATATATATATATATATACATATTCCGGTGTTCCCGGCTGGCGCTACAAATATAGGGTTCCACCTCTCACTCCTCCTCGATATATATATTCGATTGGCCTGCGCGTGCGTCCTGGTCAGAGATTTCTGGACCCGGGCTCTTATATATATAATGCAAAAATAAAACTGTTTTTGCTCAGTCAGACACGGATTTTTTTACAAAAATTCCCCAACGAACTTTTAATTTATTATATTTAAAAGTAGGTACCATTACATAAATCAAATTTAATTGAAGTTTCAGTGAATAATTAGTTATATCTAGAATAATTAGCTTTGGGGGTAACGAATCGTATATATGGATATATATATATATATATATATATATATATATATATAATACATATATCTGTGTTTATATGCAATTTTATTAGTTTGTGTGCACATACTTCATATTTATGTGTATATTCTTTTATGTGCACATATTTAATTATTATATCTGTGCACATCGATAAAATATTGATAAATTTATTTATAATTCAATAAATAATTATTTATAATATTTAACAATTAAGTAAGTCAATTTATATGTTACAACAAATAAAGAAATATTTTTTCCTAAAAAACAAATTAATTAAATAAAGTGTTGAATTAAATTAAACAAGAAGTGCTGAATTTTTGAACAAGTGATCAGAAGAAATAAAGTATTATATTAATGTGATATCAGTTATTAATTATGCTAATGTTTTTTAAAACTTTAATCTGTGAATTTGGTGAGATTAGAAATAATATGATAAAGAAATTAACTGTAAAATAAAAATTATAAATTAATATGGTATTGTAAACTGCAATGAGGATTTGTGCTTTCATGAAGATTAGATTGATTTGGTGATACCATATTCAACATTTCAAAACGTTCTTTAAAAAAATGACCAATCGCTAATTAATAATATAATCAAATCCTAGAATAAATTTAAAAAAATATACTATAAGGTTTAATTAAAATATGAACCATATTAAGTAGTAACTCTAATTTATTACATTCAGTGCACACAAGCAAATGTTTCCTGTTTTGTGTAACAAGTGATTATTTGAAACGTGATTATATCAAGTGAAAATTTTTAAAGTAGTATCAAATTTAAATGCATATTACCACATATATACTAATTTAAAAATATGCACAATTACACATAAACATTTCAATGATATCTTTATATATCGTTGCTGCCACATGCAGACTATATTAAAATAATTATTTAGCAAATTGTTTAAAAAATTAGAAAAATCATGCCGTTCATATAAAATATGTCGTAAATTTGATAAGCTGGTAACAGTGATTTTAATTTAAATCCAAAATTTAGAACAATTAGATCAAATATTTTGTTATTTGTAAGATTTTGGGTCTGAATTAGCATAACCTCAGAAAGATATCAGTTATTAGTTTTGTAACAAAATTTGTCAAAGCTATTGAGTTAGAACTTATTAAAGAGAGTTATATATAAAAAAATAATTAAATGCATTACAATTTTTGCAATACTATCTTAGAATCCTGCCATATCGTCTTCATATTATATTCTCAAGTATCTGAAATATAATTAAAACTTAGATCGCCCGAATTCGTATATATTCTTAAAAAATTTGTTTTTTGAATTCGGTTCAAAGTGTTAAAAAAATCGAACGATAACTAACCAAACAAGGAGTAAACATGTAATACTTATAAATCCATCTGCTAATGCTGTTTGGGCATACAATTTTTATCATAACATACGAATTTTATTTAATTAGTAATCTAATAAGTTAATCTTGAAAAACAATTAGTTTGATTTTCAATTTATCAGTTCTATCTTGGCATACATTGTATTTGCAATAGTTCAGAGATATTTATCGTGCAAATACCTTGGCAAGGCAATTAACTGTTTATCTATACTAAAGGAATCATTGACTAGTACTATAAAGAAGATCTGTATAGAGTATTGATTAATAATATCGATTTTTTATATGAATTCCAAATATATTTAAATGTTGAAAAAAATACTTTAATTAATGATAATTAAATTAATTATTATATTACAAATAAATTATATTGATTTTCGAATTGTTAAACAATTTTTAAATTATTTTTAATATGATAATAGATCACTATTCGGAAATTTAAATTCGGTTAAAAAATCCTAATACACCTGAATTCAATTGAAATTATATATGTAAAGTAAATAATATTACAAATTTTCAAAAATATAAAATGATTGATGTTAGTTGAGGTTTAATCCACTAAAAAAATCAATCCACTTATGAAAAACAAATTTCAAGTTTTTCGTAAATATTTTTAATCGCGAACTTCAGTTATATGTGTTTTTCGCAGAAGTGACACTGCTATACGGAATAACGAGCCGCTCAATAGCATTACTGAACGAATCAGGCACAATAACAAAATTTAGGACTCGAATGATTATCGATAAAAATGTATTTAAAAATCAAAATATTTAAACTCAGTAATAAATCTTGAAACGACAGTTGTCACTTTGAATGTCGTCTATAGGTGACACTCGTACACACAGGTCATTATCTATTATATAAAAATAAGTCGGGTTTTCTTTCCTGACGATGTAACTCCAGAACGCACGCACCGATTTCGACGATTTTGATTAATTGGAAAGGTCTCGGGCTCCATGAGGATTATAGCAAAGAAAATTGCAGAAAAAATTCGACAGAAAAGCGGAAAACATTTTTTCTTTTTTCACATACAGTATCATCTCTGATACTTAGCATGTTCTACAAACTAATATTTTTTGTTTGACTGCAACTCATTTGTTTGACAGCTACTCATTGTTCTCTGCTCAGTTAATTTCATGTGACAAACCAGCATTGTGTTTACTGTGAAATTGTGCAAAAAAAGTAAAAAATATAAGTTATTCGTTTCCTAGCATTTCAATTGGTAACCATCAAATCAATCACGTGTATTGTGCAAATTTTTATTCAATTTCAACAAAATTTGTTTCTTAAACCTTTTGAAACACCACAGAAATGTTACATTAAATGTCGATATGCGAGTTCGCCCGGTTTGCTAGTGTATACATATATTTTTTCCCCTATGATCCTAGTTCGGCAGCGTGCGCCTGAAATGTTAATTTTAGCCTTTTGGTTTCGGGCGAGGAATTTGGCTAGCGTCGACCTTGGCTAAATCGCGTATTTATAAACTTGCTGTAACTCGAAACTGACTTCGAGTTATATACATGTAGGTGTTGTACACATTAATAAGCGTTTTCACATATATTTGCGTAATCGCTTCTTCACATAGCTAATTTTGGGCGCACAGCCGATGAGATTAAAAATACCGAGCGATTTTGAGTAAAAGTAGAAATCGATTGAGAATTTTCGATACGGGGTAAAAGAATCGAATTAATCAAAATTCAAGGTAAACTAGAAATAATCAACACTTAAAAGACACCAATATACATATAATGTAGCAAATTATTAAATAAAATCCATGATACATTTGTAACTTTCGAGTCAACACATTATTTGTTCAGCAGAGCAATATAAAAGTGACCTCAGTTTCAAATTTATATTTACAAATATAGTTATAAATGCCTTTAATATCAGCAAAAATTAATATACACAGAATAATAATAGCTAAATTTCCAAAAATTTAATTTATTGCAATAATAAATCTTACACCAAGACAATAATATTATATTTGTCTTGGATTTTTAGATTCTATGATAATGTTGTAAAAACTATCAATTTCTTGCTTCGAATCATAAAATAAGTATAGCAACTATAGTACCATGACGATACCTTAATTTTCCATATTTATATAAGCCTTAATGATAATTTTAATTCAATAGAATACTTAAATCATATGACTAGATTACTGAAAAAATGATTACTGAAGCATTCAGTAATTCTAAAATTCGGTCGTTGATGATTCAGTAGATGAGCTTACTTATTTTTGTAGAATAGATAGATAGAATAGATTGGCAAATTATTCACGAATTATAATTATATCCTTATTTTATTTACAGCGAACGACTGACGTATTAAATTAGTAGAAGAAACCTAAAACGACATCAAGATGTTTAAAAATCATTTGGATATGATCGGCAGGAACGAGACCGCCTCCAAGAAAGCCAAATTCTGGCAGTCATACGTCAGATCCCTCAAGGGTAAGATAATTAAATTCACACTTTTACTATATAAATATACTGCAATCAAAATATTATTATAGAAATATAATTCAGCTTCGGCAAATACTACTACACTTGATTTTAGATTATTTTTTTAGTAATGTTGTAAGTTTGATAATCAAAGTAAAGAATTTAGCAAAGTATCTTACTATCTATATTCAAACGTTGTTTTGACAATAAAAATTCTTAAAAAAAATAGAAGAAAGAATTGCCAAAACAACGGTCGAATGTAGATTAACACTAATATATTTTATAGATTAGAGAGTAACAAACATTGATAAATTATTTAGCTTGTCTCATTTTCTATATTCATAAAACTAATAGATAAAAATAATTGCCGTAAAAAAGAATAATAAAATTTATTCAATTTTATGTTTTTAATTTTATATTTATAAACAAGTTACTCAAACTGTGCATATCTATTGGTATATAGTCGTATCCATTGCACTCGTATTGCATGAATTTTGGAGTTTCATAGAAAAACGCGTTAAATATCATCAGTTGAAATCATCAAAAATTTGGAAAATGGCATTGTGATTAAAGACAAGATGCAAAAACTTTCCAATACGTGTAAATAATCGGCGTAAAAAATTGATTTTCTGCAACTTTTGTCATGGCAATATGGCAAAATGGCAATAAAATTTTGAAAATTGAACACTGCTACATTATTCCAAATTTCGGCGTATTTTTATAATGAAACCATTTGTCGTAAATCTGTAATATTTTAGGATGTTCATTGAGACTATAAAATTTTCAAAAAGCGATTTAGTCATCAAAAACTAATCAGAACGATTCTCAACTAAAATCTTTCGAACAGTTTTTACATTTTCAAAACCGGTTAAGGGTTTTTGCCAAAATCGTGGATAACCTATTTGCCAATCGTCAAAATGAAGGTTTTTAAAAATAAAATTTTCCGCATATTTTTTATTGCATTTGCTACAAACGCCCTTGCTTCTATTTCTATTGCATGGCACTTGTACCTGCAATTTGCACAATTTTCAATATATCGTATATTAGATAAAGTCGAAGTACCTTCGGCTTGATTTTTGTAGATGCCACTTAAATCTTCCGCCAGTTGCTAAACAATTTTTTTTCTGGACATTCCTAATTAAGTGGCATCTCTATATGGGTCAAGCATTAATTGCTGCCAAACTTAAAATGTTGTAGAATACGATAAACATCTGCCGGAACCTGCCTAGGTACTACATTTTTGCGCCATTTGATCTAGCATATCGACTCCAAACTTAGTATTATTAAAAAAAATGTAGTTCTCGGGAAATGTTTTTAATTTTTTATAGTTACTATATTGCGATGTTTTGAGATTTTGAGCTCAATAATAAAATTTTATTATTGGGCTTACTTTTATGATCTACAACTTAAATACGACTCAGTCAGTTTACAACAAACTCTCTCAAGAAAATATTTGATATTTTGAGGCTTCATTATTGCCCAAATAGGAAAAACCGTTTAGAAGGTGCTTCTAAACAATTGTTTTTTATATCTGCGGCTTACCAAAATTTGATTCAAAATTTACTTGGTATATTTGGCAATGTACTGAGTAAATGAGCACCTGGCTTTCCTTAAGAATAATTGTTCATCGACTGTTCCTCCGGTGCCATAGGTCAAAATGAAAGATTTCAAACTGAATAGCAACTCATTGCAAACTGAATAGTTTGCAACAAATAAATTTACGGCATTGATGAATGAATTATAACATAAAAATTCTCCCACCAGAACGTTTTTTAGAAAAGAAAATGAGTTATGTGTGAAAGAGGTATAGCACATGTGAATTATTGGAAGTAAGGAAATCTGTTTAGCTTTCATCGTCATATAAAAAACCAAAAAAAATATTTTAAAAAAGACTTGAATTTTTTCTCATTAAAAGTGCAAATGAGTCAAATTGATTTACTCCATCAAGCTAGTATTAAATATTTGAAGTCGATTCTAAGGTTTTTGAGAAAACGAGGACGAAAGGGAAAATTTCAGTTCTTAAGTTTGTCCGATTTTGGTGTCTACGAATCCAGAAGTACTAAAGAAGTACCTTCGTAACTTGAAATGTCGAGAAAACATATAATTAGCAAATTGTAGCAAAGACCAACTTTTCCTCCGTGTAGTTAAAAATGTATAATAGTGTCTTGTTTTCAGTTACAAATTCAAATAAATCTCAAAATATATTTTCCTCCTTTTCCAGGTTCAGACGACATCCGCGCCCCCGAGAGCGCCTACAGGCCCCGCTCAGCCTTCAGGCCCCTATCCTCCTTCCCCGAATTCACATCCACCTGGCCCCTGTCCCGCAGCATCTACGACGACCCCTCCCACGCCGCCGAACGCATCACCGTCCCAGGGTACCGCTACTTGCCAATCCACCGCGAAACCTACGGCTACAGCCCCAGGGACCTGTACCCCCACAGATACGACGGATTGGACAGATACAGACCCAGTGAGTACAGATAATAGATAATGGATAGATGGATAGATGGTAGATGTTTTGGACGTATTTGCAAACCGATTGATTGAGATACTGATTTAACCCAATTGCTGTTCAAAAAAAAATTTAAAGAAACGATCAAATTGCTGGAACTTCCCGTACCAAAAATTATTTTTTTGACAAGATTAACTTTTTTGAAAATAAATTACTTTGAAAAAATTGGATTTTAGAGAAACTATAAATTTTTGACAAAAATTTACTTTTTTGAAAAAAAAAGACTTTTTTAAAAAAAATGCTTTCTTTATTAACTTCCCGTAGGGTAAGTTATAGTAATCGCAAAAAAATCGAAAATAAAAATTTTTATATATCTTTACGTTTCAGAGGTTTCTGAATATTTTGGCATACCTTAGAAAAAATGGATGTACGTGAGTGTGTTTGTGTGTGTGTGTGCGTGTGTGTATGTGTGTTCGGATACAAATTTTCGTCAACGATTTCGGGAACACGGATGAAGCGATTTGAATAATTAAAAAAACATTTGATTCGTATTGATAAGAATTAAAATTTTTGGCGAAGGCAGGACTTGTCGTTCCCAAAATATGGGGCAAAAAGTGCCAAAAACAGTAATTCAGTTTTTAAGAGAACGGAGTGTCCGATTTTAATGAACTTGTATTAACAAGATAAAGAACTGATCAAATTTTCATGAAGGCAGGTCTAGCGGTTTCGGAGATCTGATGAAAAAAGTAAAAAAATATGCCATTAGGCGGTCAAAAATGATCATTAGACATATGCACGTCAAATTATCAGATCTTTTATAGAGATTTTAACCATAAGTATAAATTTTGTATACACTCCTATGGGTTCCGTACCAATGCTTATCCGTTAGACGGCGGCGCTTATGCGCTTTGATATTTCGTCTCTATGCAGTTAGAGCAGTACGATTGCTTTAAAACTAGCTGTAAGTGGAATTCTGTCTTAAGGCAATTAAGGCATCGTGCCTTAAGGCAAATTGCTGGAACTTCCCGTACCAAAAATTATTATTTTTTAAAAAACCATTAACATTTTTGAAAAAAAATTACTTTGAAAAAATAAGATTTTTGAGAAACTATAAATTGGACAAAAAATCACTTTTTTTGAAAAAAAAATTAAAAAAAAAAATATTTTTTTTAATTTTTTTTTTTGTTTTTTTTTTGAAAAAAAAATTTTTTCTTTATTTTGACATATTGTGGAAGATCTGAACTTTTTTTCAAAGCAATCGTACTGCTTTAACTGCATAGGAACAAAATATAAAGCGCGTAAGCGCCGCGTCGCTGTCTAACGCATAAGCATTGGTACGGAACCCATAGGAATGTTAACAAAATGTATACTTATTGTTAAAATCTCTATAAAATATCTGATAATTTGATGTGCATATGTCAAATGATCATTTTTGACCGCCAAATGGCTCATTTTTTTTTTTTTCCTCTATATCTCCGAAACCGCTAGACCTACCTTCATGAAAATTTTATCGATTCTTCATCTTGTCAATACAAGTGAAATGTTTTTTGAATTATTCAAATCGGACGCTCCGTTCTCTTAAAAACTGAGTTACGTTTTCGGCACTTTTGCCCCGTATCTTCGGAACGGCTAGACCTGCCTTCGCCAAAAACTAATCAGCACGTCTCCTTATCAATACGAATCGAATGTTTTTTGAATTATTCAAATCGGTTGATCCGTGTTCCCGAAATCGTCGACGAAAATTTGTATCCGCACATACATACACACACGTACATACATACACACACACATACACACACATACACACACACATACACACACACATACACACACACACACACACACACACACATACATCCATTTTTCTAAGGTATGCCAAAATGTTTAGAAACCTTTGAAACGTAAAGATATATAAAAATTTTCATTTTCGATTTTTTTGCGATTACTATAACTTGCCCTACGGGAAGTTAAAAAGTTCAGAATTTCAAAATATTTCAAAATAATTTTTTTTTCAAAAAGTCTTTTTTCAAAAAAAAGTAAATTTTTGTCAAAAATTTATAGTTTTTCAAAAATCTATTATTTTCAGAGTAAATTAAAAAAAAAAAAAAAAATTGGTACGGAAAGTTCCAGCAATTTGCCTTAAAGCACGATACCATGCTTTGTATTAACAGCCCTACTAGTTTTAACTTTCTTTAAACAATTATTTTTTGTTATATATTATTATATTTAAGTTGTTCAAATATGCAATAGTTTATCGCGATTTTTATCTTATCTTGCAATGGTTTGTGAATACGAATTATTTATTTAAATTTATTTATTTATATATGTATATATACATATATAAGCAATAACAAATTTTGCACAGTTTCTTTGCAGTTAAACTATTTATTTTAGCATTTTATATAACGGATAAAAAATATTTCTTTACCTGTTATGTAAAATATTAGAAAAATGTTAATGATAGTCATTACATAATATAATTTGTGTAATTAAACTAAAATATATCTGTTGAAATTTCAAAGAAACTGTGCAAATTATCACAATTTTACATACAGACGATGCCTTATCAATAAAAATTTTAAATGAAACCAACAAAAGCAAGCTTTTGCTTCACACAAACCACCAAAAATGCTTTTTAGACTCTTAACAAAACACACAAACATCTCATAACACACAACTAATCATAATCATTAATTTCAATTAATAAATGTTCATAATTAAGAGAGCTTATTATCACAAGAGTAATTATAATTGGATATTCTACACTTTGAAATTTGTTCTGAATAGATTCAAACTATTATATGTAATTAATCAAAATTTTCATGATTTTTAGATGCATTCTTTGAGTGTATAATAATTTAAATAATGGGGAATAAGAATAAATATATATTTTCTTAATTTAATTAATTTAGCGACAAATTAAATTAAATTAGATTTTAATTCTCCCTTTGATTGAGAATAATTTAAGAAGTAAATATATAGGTTCTTGGACTTTAACTAAATTAGTTTTGAGAAATAGAAATATAAATAAGGCAATGAAAATTGTTGGTTTTCTAATATTTATTATTTTAATTAGATAGTTAAAGACATTATTAAATATATTAATAATTTTGAAAATACAACTGAAGAATAATTTTGTGAATCAAAACAAAATAATTTTTATTATTGCTAAAATAGGCAATTTTCACTGCCGAGTCGATATGATATTATTTGTGGAATTTTCTTCATAAATATGAAATTGTATTTCTTTTACCCCGGTTAAAAATTATTACTCTTGTGATATAAAGATATTGGCGCCCAATACCAATATTCTGTTTCATATATTGTTTCAGAGGAAGTTTAACTGAATCAGCTTGAGCCAGCTTGAAAAAATAATCCAGATGCCAAATTTTTACACATTTGCACCATCATATTTGCAACTAGATCGTTTTGTTTAAATATAATAATCAACTATTATTAATAGCCAATTTGTTAACTAACATATTATCAATAGCAATAGCGCAGGACATGTTTGGATTACTGGATAAAAAACTGCCAATAAAATTTTAAAACATTGTTCGAATTAATTAAAATTGTCAAAATTTACAATTGAGATCAATCTAAATTTAAAAAAAATTATTACCATTATCCGTGTCTACTGCCATGCATTATATAATGTTAAAGTGTTATTCAATTCTGTTAAATGTATATATAAACAAAAATATTATAATATATTATAAGAGTTTGTAATCAGTTGTTGAAATAAAAGTTCGATTTTACACAAAAATTCAAAAAGGTTTTAAACATCTGGCAAAAATGACGAATCATCGCTAAATTAATTAATAATTTGCTATTCGTAATAAATTAATATTGGGAATGCTATTAACATATTTCATGTTGCTTGGAAGAATTTTCTTTTTCATCATCAATTTAAACTAATAACCCCACATTCGATCATTTTTGCTTGCTGTCGATAAAACCTGTTGTATTTAATTTTTTACTATATTTTTTACCCTGATCCATTTTATTTCAGGTTTTTTATTTTCTTCCTAAGAATGTTAGTGTTTCACACAAAACACATTTGCCATTATTCATATCTTTTATAATTTTTGTTAAGATAAATCAGAAGAAATAGGCAAGTTTTAGAAATGCATTTTAAAAAATGAATACAGTTAATAATTAAAGTAAAATAATCCTTTTTTGGTGAGACACTTGTTTATGAAACATAGTACATTAACGTAGTTGCATAAAATCTTGCTAAAACTTTATTTTCATAATAATATTTTCTTACAAACAATGAAAAAATTAGTTTGTAAAATTTAAATTAATTATTTTCATTATCGTTTTAGAGAAATATACCAGCAAAAACGTACAGTTAATTATTTCAACAAATAAGGTATTATAAATATATCACTTATTGAAAGTTATATTGAAGAATAATTTTTTTAATAAATTAAATTTTTTAATAAATTAAAGAAGCCAGTAGTTTGTGACAAACTATTATTGAAAGACCATAGATGATTTTTTTAAAATAAATTTTTAAACTGATTACTTTTCGTCAATTAGCAATAGCAAATTAGCTAATCTTTAGATTTAGAAAAAACAAATAGTTGAGATACCTAAAAATCTGGATAATAAGTATAACTCAGATATGATTTCGACAATTTATATAAAAATACGTTGAAATTTAGTAGAACTATAAATTTCGACCATTCAAAAATCAATAAATAATAAAACTTTATCCAAGTTATTAACGCCAATTATGCATTTTTGCTATTATTCTCTGTCTTTTTTAAATATAAACTAGCAAACCGGGCAAACTCCGTTTCACCACCAGATGGTTTCATATTATGTAACATTTCGTTTGTTGATTAAAAGATGAAGGAAACAATTCCCTGCTGTTGAAATTGAATAAAAATTTGCACAATACACGTGATTGATTTGATGGTTTCCAATTGAAATGTTAGGGAATGAATAACTTATTTTTTTCACTTTTTTGCACAATTTCACAGTGAACACAATGCCGGTTTGTCACATGAAATTAACTGAGCAGAGAACAATGAGTAGCTTTCAAACAAATGAGTAGCAGTCAAAACAAAATATTAGTTTGTACTACATGCTAAGTATCAGAGATGACGCTTGTATGTGTAAAAAGAAAAAGTTTTTTCCGCTTTTCTGTTGAAATCTTTCATCAATTTTCTTTGCTATAACGAAGCCCGAGACCTTTCCAACGAATACAAAACCGTCGAAATCGTTTCGTGCGATCTG
>NW_020539724.1:19257482-19353053 GCF_003426905.1 Ctenocephalides felis | reverse complement strand
AAAATTTATCTAAAATTTAGAAAAAAATTCATTCAAAATTCGACGCTTTACAAAACAAATTATAAAAAACCTGTTTTCCAGAGCGTTAAATTTTCAATAAAAAATGACACGAATTTTCACGTTTGATTCATTTGTCTTAGCGACAAATTTATACCTAAAAAAATTGTTTTTTTGATTTCGAAATTTTTTTCCATGCTATATACATACGAAGTTTGAATTGCGCACTATCTAAATGTAATATCAAGAGCTAAAACTTTCAGATAATTGTTTTTTATCAATTTGGAACCATTTGAACCCTGGGAGAAAGGAATTCGAAAATGTCCATATTCAGGACCACCATTTCGAGCAAATGTTGTTTAAGCCATATGATTTTTTTGCATCCTTATATACGTTTAAATAAAAACAAAATAGTTTTATTTTTAAAATGCATGCTCTATAATTCTGCTTTTATTATCAATCTATTAATAATGTAACAATTATCTTACCCAATGGTCGAGCTGGATGCTTATTCCACAAATACGTTCTCTTTACAGGTGAGAGATAGGAGTCCCTTGCGAAGGATGGTGATCTGCCCCATCTTAGAAAGGGGTCATATGGCTTCCAGGAGGGCACTGCGTCCCACCACCATGGGTCACGGGCAATTGCTGACATTGGCATAAACTTTGAGGGGTTCAGGAGATCGTGCAATGGTGACACGGATCTACCATGAGATGGTGACCAGATTGGACGTCCTGCACGAAAGGTAGGAAGTGATGTTTTGATTATTAATGGTTTGAGAATTGGTTTTATTTGATTTCAACTGAGGAAGAACTTTGAGTTTGTTTGAAAGTTTTTGATTTTTTTTATATAATTGTTTGAACAGCAATCAGAAGTCTTTTAGGTTCTATAAGCTGTTGGTCAAGACTTATGACTACTTATTTCATGAGAGGCAATCCATCGATTTGCCATTCTCTTATGTGTGGGATAGAAAAAATATTTGAATGGTTTATTATGAACGTAGGTCGTTACATAACTAAGTTATGTTTGAGACAATAATTGAAGTTGAATTTATTTTGATATTGACACCAAAGTATACCAAAGTTAAATTTTGCTTTTTGTACACAAATTTTGTAAATGCACAGATCAACAAATTTAATTATATTTTTTTTTCATCAGTTGAACTCAAATAAATGTAAACTACTATTCTAAACTACTATTGTTAATTCTATAAAGCATTATTTATACAGCTACAACATTTATCGAGTCTCTTAATAGACTTTTTGGTAAAAATAATACCAAATTTGTGTGTTGTGTTTTGCTGTATGTGTTTATACATGTTTATGTGAAATTATGTACTTCAGAAAATATGATTTTTTAGCACAAATGATTTTTTTTCGTGAATTTGTGACGGAGATTGCGAACGAATTTTTAATATAATGGCGTGCTAAATGCTTAAAATGGGAATGAAATTTGACAAGAAATTTGAATAGCTTTCATAATTTTATGAAAACGGTTTTGTTTAATGCATTTTACAAAACCTAAGTATTTCCAAGTATTAAAACTACTAAATAATCTGGATAATCGAGCCTTTGATGTTACGTATAAAAAAAACTGTTAAAAATTATATTTATGTGTATAAATAGCAACAAGCTAAATTTTTATAAATTTGAATTTCATAGTAAACTGTATTTCTATCTCATCAAGAGTCATCAATCTTGATTTAATATAAATATTTACACTAATACATTAAAAATCAATCATCTACTTAAATCCAAACATAATTAACTATCACAACATCAAAATATTAGTATACACATAAAAATATATACATTTTTACATATCACCGGTATTTACAAGAGATTAAGTTATTCATTCACCTAAACACCAAACAACATCAAATTCTTTATATTTTTATTATATATTTGAATGTTTTCTGAAAGTCAAGAGTCTTAAATCTTGTCTTCATTTATTTCCTTTTTTATTAGGCTAACTACCAAAATTATCATCTATACATATAAAACACAAAATTTACGAAAAATAAATATGTAAACTTACCCAAGCGAACCCAATTTTAAGATGACACGATAATTTTTTAAAACATACACGTTATTTTTTTGAAACCAAAATTCGCACTTTTTCAAGTAATAGTTACTAGATTCTTGCATATATTTTTTCTTAATTTTTATGGAACCTATTGAGTAGAAAAATATCAAACTGAGAAAACAAATTTACTTAGTCGCTGGTCGAAATGAATCAGATCCATACAGCTTGAATTTTTTGCTGGAATTTGATAAAAAAAATAGCAGTATTTCTAAAATTTTGCCTATTAGATCCAAATTCCGTCAATTCTGATATTCCAGATTTCATCCTGTTTTTTTTTAATATGAATATATAAAAGGAGATTTTCGAATTTGTAGATTAAACCACCGAAATTAATAATTTGCCAAATTCCCATTATACTATCAACAATATTTCATTCTTATGCAAGAACCTAATTAAAGTGATAGGTATAAATTATTACTGTTAATCATAAATCACCAACCCATCATCAACCTTCTTCATCTATTTCTACTCAATCATAAAAAATACCAAATAACTTCTTTGGATCATAAAATTTCACTCTATGAAAAAATATTAGGGAATACTTGCCTAATAAGGCATTATATATTTGAGTTAATCGATAAAGTAAAAATGCTAACTATATGTGAATAACTCTATAAATGACAAATTATTCTAATAGGAATTTAGGTTTCTATGAAAGAAATGAATGAAGTGGACATAGTGTTTGTATTTTTGGTATCCACATGTAGATAGAAAAAAATATAGAAATATACGTGCATCATATGATTTCACACATATGAGTTACATTATTCGATGAAATGAAATTTGAACCGTTGTGAGACAAATTCAAATTCAAAAGTAAATTTTCTATAGTAAATAAACTGCATTCAACTATTGATTGATGATGATAATTCAATGGAATTCAAGGTTTCAATGTAATGAAAGAAATGAGCACGATGTATGTTTTTGCCTTTGGTTTTCGAATACAGATGAATAATTTGAAGAAGAAAAAGTTTAGACTCTAGATCTACTATGGAAAGTGAATCTAATTATATCACAAAAACTGTGATCTTGGGTGATATCATCGTTTTATCCTGAATAAAGCAATTATCTGAGAAATCTGACTAACCAATTTGCGGTTTGAGATGCTATTATCAAATCAACGAATATTTAGTATGGTAATATTTTCATATAGCAGAACAATTAATAAAATGTTTAATATTTTCTGGGTCTAAAATCTTGACAGTAATTTCAAATAAGAATAAGTCAAATTTCCTGAATTACCATTGCTTAAATTTTGTATGTGGTAGTTGACGAAAGTCTTCATCATGCATCATAAATAAATTTTAAATTTTCATAGAATTCCAGTTTTATATCTTCAACAGGAAAACATTCAAATATTATTTAAATTTTGTTATCAACAAATCAAAGAAATTTACATAAAATCTTTTGAAAAATTAGTAAATAACAAGTGTACACGTCGAAAACTCAAGCACTTCAATAGTCATCTCAAAAAACGAACAAAGGGATGCAAAAACTTAACGATCACAAATAAAACTATAACCAAAAAACAAATATCGTAATTCTCTAAATTTCCAACCGTCTAAGTCGTATGCAATTTCGTTTTCCCGCGGCGGCAAAAGTCTAGTCTTGACGGGCGTGGGTGAGACGCCGCGTTCGTACCGACTGCCGCCGAAGACGATGTCGTCCTCATCGGGAGCGAAAAAGTCATCGTCGAAAGGCGAGAAACGCCTTCCCGAATTTGGCGGTAAACTGCCGCCACGCGGTAAACTACCGCCACGGGGTACAGATGAACGATCGCGGCGGGTCGGGGAGCGGCTGCGGCGGCCACCTGGGTGAATCGGGTTTATATTTATGTAATAGAATTAGATTTAGACTTATGCCGATTAAAAGAATATTTGATTTAGAAATATATAATGCTAGTTCTTAAAATAAATTTTTGAGGTTATAAGCTCGCTCTTGTAAGGTGACTATACGTTCCGGTTTGACCGGGACAGTCCCGGATTTTCACCTTGTGTCTCGGGTTTTTGGAAAAGCTTTATTTGTACCGGATTTTGATCTTTTGTCCAGGATTGTCTCGGTTTTTCGAAAATTAACAGATGAATTACCAAAAATTATGAAAACAAACGAACAAGTGCTGATTTTTTCAAATTATTTTACAAGAATATTATACAAGGCTCAAAAGCGCGAAAAACATATAGATCGATATATTGGATAAAAAAGTATTGCATATAATCGAATAAAAAAGTTTTATTAAGAGTCCGTATTTTTTAGAAAAAAAGATTTATGTAAAAAACTGTTATAGCTGCAGTCCCGGATTAGCATAACTAAAAATTGCTGTCCCAGTTTTGACTTTGAAAAATATGGTCACCTTAGCTCTTGTAATACATTTTTGGGGATTATAAGCCGAAGAAGGCGATTAGCATATGACTTTGAAAATTTGCTTCAAATTAATTAGTTTAAATAGTTTAAATCTGTTATTTGATTTGATCAAAAAAATAATTTTTATAGAGTTTGTTTGGATGTACTTTTGTTTAATTTTTTTATATACAGTCAACCCGTCCATAACACGGTGCTCTGAAAAGATTTGATATTTCCAGGAGCTGATATTGCGACAGCCCTCTTAACTAGTAACTAGATTTTGTAAAAAGTTTTAATAATAAATAACAGAAGTCTCAATTTTGTAAAAAGTTTTAATAAGTTTTATAGTCTTTTTCAATAACGTTATATAAACATGCCAGTTCATATCAAAAGTTTTAGTAATATCGGAGCTCTTTCACAGCACGTTGTTGATTTTTATAAAAAAACATTCCAGAATTCTGCTGGAATTTGTTGAAAACAATTTTTTAATTTAATTTTGGATATATTTTTTGTCATATTGGTATGCAATGTCTTCAATTCACTAAAAATTATTGATATATTTTTTTTATCATATCCTTATATGAACTCTTCAATTCAATAATAAGAATTTAAACTTTTTCTTCGAATTCTTAGATATAAATATAAATATAACAATATATAATTCATCCTGCCTTTTGTATGCACTGGTCTCCATATAACGCGGTACAAATACTTGATACTAATTCTGAATAGTTTTCCTTTCCCTAAATCATGATAAATTGTTTCTATAGAATCCAGAATAAATAAGCCGAGTTTCTATAACGCTTTTTACATATTATACGATAGGCACTCAATGCGTTACAGGAGGGTTAACTGCATATAGAGCTTCCTTCATATTAAATTACTTTTTTAAATACTATTTTTAAAACGTACGAGTATTTTATAACGCTTTTTCCATATTACGCGGTAGGCACTCAATGCGTTATAAGAGGGTTAACTGTATATAAAGCTTCCTTAATATCAAATTATTTTTTCAAATACTGCTATTACTATATTACTGTATGGTACATTTTCGTATTTTTGGAATAAAATCAGATGTTGCGATTTTATTTAATTTAATAAAAAAGATACAATAAATCGAGTAAGAAAAGAAATTTGATAGTATAGATAAAAAAGTAAAAAAAATAATTTGTTTAAGTCATAAATGCTTCATGAGAATAATGTAGTTATACAGTTTAGATATTTTTTGATAACTGGATGTTTTAAAAACTACGACAATTTAGAAAAATAGTTGGGAATTTTAAAAACGTTTTCTTAATGTTTAAATTTAGTAACACTCTCGGCATTAAATCTATAACGATATTTTATTAGCTATCAGTATGATAGATATTTTACTAATCTTTAACTTTTTAATAATAAGATTATAACAAGTATATATCAATAATGAGATGGAAATTTGTTCCTGCTGAAATGGTTTCATAATTAGTAAATCATTTATGAAAAATGATCTGCGAAGTGAAAATCAAATTTTTAACCAAAAAATTTAATGAAAGTTGAAGATTTGTATGACTAAAAATTTAGATATGGTGAAATGAAAACATAAAGTATCATATTTTGCGATTATTAGTGATGACTTGTGTACTTCTGTTTAAGTGTAAAGAAATAACTTTTTGAAATTGAGAAACTGAAAGTATCAGGCGTCTCCACCGCATTAAGAAGATTTTTCTGATCGTAATTTTTTTTAAACATTTAAATTTAAAGAAATAAATAAAAGTAAATTCCAAAAACACTCAAAAATTCGGTTGTGTTCAAAAAATTTATTGAAAAATATATATAATATTATATTTAATTTATATTATTATAATATTATGACATTGATTGTTCTTTAAAACTAAATGTTATGAACTAAATTAATACTAACAAGATTTTGTTTTGCTGTTCTTAACATTGAAGAATTTATCAAATAAATAAATAATGATTAAACACAACACATTAATATATTTTATCATTTTTTTGGATATCATTTTTGCTTTTTTATGTTTTCGGTTAAAAGTACAAAAGCAACATATCTAAGCTTACACTTACTAGAAGAAATATAAATCGTGAGTTTTTCCCCTTTTTTATAGTTTAAACTAAAATTAAATCAATTATGTGTTATAGATTTTTGAATCGTAGAATATTATTGTCTACAATTTTATACTTAAATTATAATAAACACAAAATCTTTATTATATTCAGTATAATTAACCGATGAAAATTAAATTGAAATTAAGGTGGATACGCAAACGCTGATGCATAAAATACGCGTTTGAATTTTTATCAAAGTTATATAACACATAATAAAATACCTATTTAAAACGAACACTTTTATGACCCTTTTGAAAAAATATTGTACACAAAATATGACGAGACACGAATTTAATAAAAACATATTTTGTGCACATATTTTTATTCAAAATTATATAGATTTATTTTGAAGTCATCGTTAATGAGAGTAATTGATAGTGAAGATTTTAGCTTCTTCATAAAATCAGATAAAACCGGTAAAATGAAGTATCAAGAATTGAAGAAATTTTTGTAATTGGCAAATTCAAACTATGCACTCAAATTTTGTATTTAAAAATAAGGCGGCATCAAAATGTAATTAAAAATTTCATAAATGTTTGTAACATGAGTGCATTTTCCACAGAATGTCCCATACAAAACCGGCATCACAAAAAAGACATGTAAGACATAACTAACATAAAATACCAATTTTCTATGAGACATCCCTCATAACTCTCAACTCAATCGTCCCTTATTTTTTCAATTTTCATCATTTGTCCACAAAAAGATCCATCGTTTAGAACAAGGCAATCTTACCGAATGGTGGCTTGTTGTCGGGTTCGTATTCTAAGCCCTTCAATGATTCGGGGGCGTTCTTTCCAGTGGAGGTGACTCCAACGGGTAAGGCGCGGTCCTTGAGCAAAAGGCCGTAGCGGGATGGGTAACGGGCGTCCAATTCGGTCATCCTGTCCAAATGGTCTTGCCAGGCGCGGCTGTGGTCGAACAGGGCGCTTTGGTATTTCTTTGGCACGTGGAAGCCTAATAATAAAATAGAATAATATTTATCATTTTATCTATTTCATATATCGAAATGATGACTGATGATGTTCTGTTGTATTCAAGTGATGAAAACGAAGTTAGGAATTTTAGTAATTTACTATGATTTGGAATTATAGATGAGAAGCAAATGGATGCACATATATAACATAATACGCAGTTATTATTATTTACGCACATATATAAATAATGTTAACCTTGTATATTATAAACAAAAAACTTTACAATGTTAAATTTATTGATTTTTAATTTGAATATTTTTGAGAACTGAACAGAAAGAATTGAACGAAATTATTTTTAAACAACTGATTTTAAATAGATATATTATCTTATGATGAAAATCAAACAGATGACATGAAAGATGTATCTAAAAATGTAAAACTCTTTGGTTGTTGCTGCTCACTCATAGAATTTTTTTGTGAAAAAATGTTTATTTTGAATTATATTAACCATGAATGATTTTTATGCATATTGATCTTGTGCATTTGTAAATATTTTTAAGAAGCTGAACTATATTAAGAAGTAGTGTTTCAATTCTATTTTTTTATTTACATCATAGATAAAGTGTTTATAATTATCTATTATATAAAAATAAGTCGGGTTTTCCTTCCTGACGATATAACTCCAGATCGCACGAAACGATTTCGACGGTTTTGTATTCGTTGGAAAGGTCTCGGGCTTCGTTATAGCAAAGAAAATTGATGAAAGATTTCAACAGAAAAGCGGAAAAAACTTTTTCTTTTTACACATACAGCGTCATCTCTGATACTTAGCATGTAGTACAAACTAATATTTTTTGTTTTGACTGCTACTCATTTGTTTGAAAGCTACTCATTGTTCTCTGCTCAGTTAATTTCATGTGACAAACCGGCATTGTGTTCACTGTGAAATTGTGCAAAAAAGTGAAAAAAATAAGTTATTCATTCCCTAACATTTCAATTGGAAACCATCAAATCAATCACGTGTATTGTGCAAATTTTTATTCAATTTCAACAGCAGGGAATTGTTTCCTTCATCTTTTAATCAACAAACGAAATGTTACATAAAATGAAACCATCTGGTGGTGAAACGGAGTTTGCCCGGTTTGCTAGTTTATATTTAAAAAAGACAGAGAATAATAGCAAAAATGCATAATTGGCGTTAATAACTTGGATAAAGTTTTATTATTTATTGATTTTTGAATGGTCGAAATTTATAGTTCTACTAAATTTCAACGTATTTTTATATAAATTGTCGAAATCATATCTGAGTTATACTTATTATCCAGATTTTTAGGTATCTCAACTATTTGTTTTTTCTAAATCTAAAGATTAGCTAATTTGCTATTGCTAATTGACGAAAGTAATCAGTTTAAATATTTATTTTAAAATCATCTATGGTCTTTCAATAATAGTTTGTCACAAACTACTGGCTTCTTTAATTTATTAAAAAAATTTAATTTATTAAAAAAATTATTCTTCAATATAACTTTCAATAAGTGATATATTTAATAATACCTTATTTGTTGAAATAATTAACTGTACGTTTTTGCTGGTATATTTCTCTAAAACGATAATGAAAATAATTAATTTAAATTTTACAAACTAATTTTTTCATTGTTTGTAAGAAAATATTATTATGAAAATAAAAGTTTTAGCAAGATTTTATGCAACTACGTTAATGTACTATGTTTCATAAACAAGTGTCTCACCAAAAAAGGATTATTTTACTTTAATTATTAACTGTATTCATTTTTTAAAATGCATTTCTAAAACTTGCCTATTTCTTCTGATTTATCTTAACAAAAATTATAAAAGATATGAATAATGGCAAATGTGTTTTGTGTGAAACACTAACATTCTTAGGAAGAAAATAAAAAACCTGAAATAAAATGGATCAGGGTAAAAAATATAGTAAAAAATTAAATACAACAGGTTTTATCGACAGCAAGCAAAAATGATCGAATGTGGGGTTATTAGTTTAAATTGATGATGAAAAAGAAAATTCTTCCAAGCAACATGAAATATGTTAATAGCATTCCCAATATTAATTTATTACGAATAGCAAATTATTAATTAATTTAGCGATGATTCGTCATTTTTGCCAGATGTTTAAAACCTTTTTGAATTTTTGTGTAAAATCGAACTTTTATTTCAACAACTGATTACAAACTCTTATAATATATTATAATATATTATTTGTTTATATATACATTTAACAGAATTGAATAACACTTTAACAATTATATAATGCATGGCAGTAGACACGGATAATGGTAATAATTTTTTTTAAATTTAGATTGATCTCAATTGTAAATTTTGACAATTTTAATTAATTCGAACAATGTTTTAAAATTTTATTGGCAGTTTTTTATCCAGTAATCCAAACATGTCCTGCGCTATTGCTATTGATAATATGTTAGTTAACAAATTGGCTATTAATAATAGTTGATTATTATATTTAAACAAAACGATCTAGTTGCAAATATGATGGTGCAAATGTGTAAAAATTTGGCATCTGGATTATTTTTTCAAGCTGGCTCAAGCTGATTCAGTTAAACTTCCTCTGAAACAATATATGAAACAGAATATTGGTATTGGGCGCCAATATCTTTATATCACAAGAGTAATAATTTTTAACCGGGGTAAAAGAAATACAATTTCATATTTATGAAGAAAATTCCACAAATAATATCATATCGACTCGGCAGTGAAAATTGCCTATTTTAGCAATAATAAAAATTATTTTGTTTTGATTCACAAAATTATTCTTCAGTTGTATTTTCAAAATTATTAATATATTTAATAATGTCTTTAACTATCTAATTAAAATAATAAATATTAGAAAACCAACAATTTTCATTGCCTTATTTATATTTCTATTTCTCAAAACTAATTTAGTTAAAGTCCAAGAACCTATATATTTACTTCTTAAATTATTCTCAATCAAAGGGAGAATTAAAATCTAATTTAATTTAATTTGTCGCTAAATTAATTAAATTAAGAAAATATATATTTATTCTTATTCCCCATTATTTAAATTATTATACACTCAAAGAATGCATCTAAAAATCATGAAAATTTTGATTAATTACATATAATAGTTTGAATCTATTCAGAACAAATTTCAAAGTGTAGAATTATCCAATTATAATTACTCTTGTGATAATAAGCTCTCTTAATTATGAACATTTATTAATTAAAATTAATGATTATGATTAGTTGTGTGTTATGAGATGTTTGTGTGTTTTGTTAAGAGTCTAAAAAGCATTTTTGGTGGTTTGTGTGAAGCAAAAGCTTGCTTTTGTTGGTTTCATTTAAAATTTTTATTGATAAGGCATCGTCTGTATGTAAAATTGTGATAATTTGCACAGTTTCTTTGAAATTTCAACAGATATATTTTAGTTTAATTACACAAATTATATTATGTAATGACTATCATTAACATTTTTCTAATATTTTACATAACAGGTAAAGAAATATTTTTTATCCGTTATATAAAATGCTAAAATAAATAGTTTAACTGCAAAGAAACTGTGCAAAATTTGTTATTGCTTATATATGTATATATACATATATAAATAAATAAATTTAAATAAATAATTCGTATTCACAAACCATTGCAAGATAAGATAAAAATCGCGATAAACTATTGCATATTTGAACAACTTAAATATAATAATATATAACAAAAAATAATTGTTTAAAGAAAGTTAAAACTAGTAGGGCTGTTAATACAAAAGCATGGTATCGTGCTTTAAGGCAAATTGCTGGAACTTTCCGTACCAATTTTTTTTTTTTTTTTTTAATTTACTCTGAAAATAATAGATTTTTGAAAAACTATAAATTTTTGACAAAAATTTACTTTTTTTTGAAAAAAGACTTTTTGAAAAAAAAATTATTTTGAAATATTTTGAAAATTCTGAACTTTTTAACTTCCCGTAGGGCAAGTTATAGTAATCGCAAAAAAATCGAAAATGAAAATTTTTATATATCTTTACGTTTCAAAGGTTTCTAAACATTTTGGCATACCTTAGAAAAAATGGATGTATGTGTGTGTGTGTGTGTGTATGTGTGTGTGTATGTGTGTGTGTATGTGTGTGTGTATGTGTGTGTGTATGTATGTACGTGTGTGTATGTATGTGCGGATACAAATTTTCGTCGACGATTTCGGGAACACGGATCAACCGATTTGAATAATTCAAAAAACATTCGATTCGTATTGATAAGGAGACGTGCTGATTAGTTTTTGGCGAAGGCAGGTCTAGCCGTTCCGAAGATACGGGGCAAAAAGTGCCGAAAACGGTAACTCAGTTTTTAAGAGAACGGAGCGTCCGATTTGAATAATTCAAAAAACATTTCACTTGTATTGACAAGATGAAGAATCGATAAAATTTTCATGAAGGTAGGTCTAGCGGTTTCGGAGATATAGAGGAAAAAATAAAAAAATGAGCCATTTGGCGGTCAAAAATGATCATTTGACATATGCACATCAAATTATCAGATATTTTATAGAGATTTTAACAATAAGTATACATTTTGTTAACATTCCTATGGGTTCCGTACCAATGCTTATGCGTTAGACAGCGACGCGGCGCTTACGCGCTTTTTATTTTGTTCCTATGCAGTTAAAGCAGTACGATTGCTTTGAAAAAAAGTTCAGATCTTCCACAATATGTCAAAATAAAGAAAAATTTTTTTTTCAAAAAAAAAACAAAAAAAAAAAAAAAAAAAAATTAAAAAAAAATATTTTTTTTTTTAATTTTTTTTTCAAAAAAAGTGATTTTTTGTCCAATTTATAGTTTCTCAAAAATCTTATTTTTTCAAAGTAAATTTTTTTTCAAAAATGTTAATGGTTTTTAAAAAAATAATAATTTTTGGTACGGGAAGTTCCAGCAATTTGCCTTAAGGCACGATGCCTTAATTGCCTTAAGACAGAATTCCACTTACAGCTAGTTTTTAAAGCAATCGTACTGCTCTAACTGCATAGAGACGAAATATCAAAGCGCATAAGCGCCGCCGTCTAACGGATAAGCATTGGTACGGAACCCATAGGAGTGTATACAAAATTTATACTTATGGTTAAAATCTCTATAAAAGATCTGATAATTTGACGTGCATATGTCTAATGATCATTTTTGACCGCCTAATGGCATATTTTTTTACTTTTTTCATCAGATCTCCGAAACCGCTAGACCTGCCTTCATGAAAATTTGATCAGTTCTTTATCTTGTTAATACAAGTTCATTAAAATCGGACACTCCGTTCTCTTAAAAACTGAATTACTGTTTTTGGCACTTTTTGCCCCATATTTTGGGAACGACAAGTCCTGCCTTCGCCAAAAATTTTAATTCTTATCAATACGAATCAAATGTTTTTTTAATTATTCAAATCGCTTCATCCGTGTTCCCGAAATCGTTGACGAAAATTTGTATCCGAACACACATACACACACGCACACACACACACAAACACACTCACGTACATCCATTTTTTCTAAGGTATGCCAAAATATTCAGAAACCTCTGAAACGTAAAGATATATAAAAATTTTTATTTTCGATTTTTTTGCGATTACTATAACTTACCCTACGGGAAGTTAATAAAGAAAGCATTTTTTTTTAAAAAGTCTTTTTTTTCAAAAAAGTAAATTTTTGTCAAAAATTTATAGTTCTCTAAAATCCAATTTTTTCAAAGTAATTTATTTTCAAAAAAGTTAATCTTGTCAAAAAATAATTTTGGTACGGGAAGTTCCAGCAATTTGATCGTTTCTTTAAATTTTTTTGAACAGCAATTGGGTTAAATCAGTATCTCAATCAATCGGTTTGCAAATACGTCCAAAACATCTACCATCTATCCATCTATCCATTATCTATTATCTGTACTCACTGGGTCTGTATCTGTCCAATCCGTCGTATCTGTGGGGGTACAGGTCCCTGGGGCTGTAGCCGTAGGTTTCGCGGTGGATTGGCAAGTAGCGGTACCCTGGGACGGTGATGCGTTCGGCGGCGTGGGAGGGGTCGTCGTAGATGCTGCGGGACAGGGGCCAGGTGGATGTGAATTCGGGGAAGGAGGATAGGGGCTGAAGGCTGAGCGGGGCCTGTAGGCGCTCTCGGGGGCGCGGATGTCGTCTGAACCTGGAAGGGAAAAATATTTTGAGATTTATTTGGATTTTTGACTGAAAACTAAATATTGTTATATTATTTTTAAATTCGATTTTTAGTATTCATTACATGAGTTTGTATATGAGCAAAAGTTTGACCTTCCGGTGATTTTTTCTCAAAATCAGCAGCTTTATTACAATTATCAGATGCTAAATGCTAAATCGACTTTTTAAATTCAAAAATTGTTCGAACGATTTCAGTTGAAAATCGTGCTGACTGGTTTTTAGTAAATGTAGATCGAGTCAGTTCTTCGTAATTAAGTTTTGAAGATTTCAATGAAACTTTGTATGATGGCAGAATTCATAGTCTTAAAAAAATAACGTCAAAAGTTTAGGTTTTATTATGGCAATTTCTAATATATTGAAAATATTTCGCATCTGGATTTACGGAAAAATGCTTTACTTTTACCTAGATAGTATAATTTTTTGAAAAAATATGAAGTAAACCTCCTACATAGGAGCATAGAGAATTGCGCACTATCTAAAAGTTAATATTAAGAGTTAAAACTTTCAGAGAATTGTTTTTTATCAATTTGGAACCATTTGAGCCCTTGGGAGCAAGGAAATTCGAAAATGTCCATATTAAGGACCACCCTAATATATATATATATATATATATATACTAGCAAACCCGACGAACTCCGTTTCGCCACCAGATGGTTTTGTGAGAAAGACGAAGAAATTTTTTGTTTGTTTTATATTTGAAAAGGACAAATTTGATTTTATTACACAACAGTAATGAATTTACTTCGATTACAAAATGAAGTGTTTTTTACTTCTCTAAGTAAATGAAAGTGAATCCGCAAATTATCCGTTTCATTGAAGTGCTTTTTGGTAAACCACATTTTTTGTTTTTTGGTCTGACGTTAACACAAACAGAGCGGATAGTTTTCCAACTCGTGAACAGGCAACGTATAACTGCCCATGTGAAATCAATGATTTTCTAAATCATCTATTAGAAATTTATCCCGCAAACACTAAGCGATTGGCCTTGCGACATGTCAATTGTCATTGCGAACGCAAGGCGAACTGGAAATTGCAATCGTTTGAAGTCAAACGGAAGACCAGTCGGAATCATTGGTATGTCACCAAATAGCCAGCCATTTTTGATTGAATGGTTAAATTCAGTGCGTGTACATCATTATTCTTTGCGGCAAGAATTGCTCGTTGACTTAACCAAGCATAATTATGATAATTCTCACTAATGTCATTACTCGAATTTTTAATTACGGTGCGTAAAGTTCCGGCAATTTGCATTAAGGCACGATGCCATGAACCACTAATTTCTTTAGCTATAAACCTTGTGGAGCCTTGTGGATACCTTTCCAACGAATGCAAAATTGTCGAAATCGGTTTGTGCGTTCTGGAATTTTATCGTCAGGAAGGAAAACCCGACTTATTTATATATATATGTAGATAAATATATATCTTTATATATATATATATATATATATATAAATATATATCTTTATATATATATATATAATTCATAAATATAAAATTTTTTAAATCTTACCCTTGAGGGATCTGACGTATGACTGCCAGAATTTGGCTTTCTTGGAGGCGGTCTCGTTCCTGCCGATCATATCCAAATGATTTTTAAACATCTTGATGTCGTTTTAGGTTTCTTCTACTAATTTAATACGTCAGTCGTTCGCTGTAAATAAAATAAGAGGATATTTAGAATTTGTGAATAATTCTTGCCAATTTAAAAACTATACCTACTCACAAACTATATGTAAAATTTAAAGTTTACTGATTCAGTAAATATGAGTTTTGAAATAAACATTTGAACAACTAATATTTTTGAAGGTTTACTTCAAGTATCTTATTAAATTCTATTGCTAGAACTTAATTTGAAATTCAAATTTTTCTATTAAATAATTTTGATAGATAATGGTTGTGATGATAATGTGCAGAAATTTTACATTGTGTTTACTTTTTTATTTTTCAAATTATATTTATATATTTTTTCTGCACATGAGAATATTACTTAAAGAATCAAATGCATATTATTTTACATTATAATAATGGATTATTGAAATCTGCTATTTTATTGAACAGTTTACTATAAGATTCATTAACAATGAAAAGTAAATCAGATATTTTCAAATAAATAATATATTGTATGTAGTTATAAAGAGAAAAAAGCTTCGACAATGGGCTACTTTTACGTCACTCTAATAAATCTTATTATAACATCTTAAGAATATTTTGGGCAAATGATGTGATCACATTTAAATATAGACTTTTCTATAAAATACTTAATATTTGTCTACTTATATTATATCGTCAGGTTTATATTAAATTTAATTCAGATATTTAAGTTAAGTAAAATTATGATACTAAATTTAAGAAAAAATTGCTTTCGGAATTTAATTTTGATTAACTAATTAGAGAGTTGTTTGATAAAGTTTTTACAAACGATTTTTTTGAAGACAAATAAACCATGAACTATCTTGAAAGTGATAAAAATGTTAAATTTATCAAAATATATTGCAACGATAGGCATATCAAATCGGGACTCGAAATTTGTGTTAGAACAATTATTTATTTTTAATTTTTAATTTTAAAAGTTTTTGCGAAATAATAGCTGCAATATTCTTCCAAAATACAAATTTTATCGGTACTATTTTTAGAAAGACTACACTATATATAACATGGATCTGGAATTTCGTAATAGATATTTATTAGCAACGTTAGAATAACTAGTGATATTATATGTTGTAAAATCGTTTTTTTTATTCAGTTTACTTTTTTATTCGATATTTTCTTATTGTTTACACCTTGGCAAGTGAAAGGGTTTAGTTGGTTCTTTTTACCTCACCCATGTGTTAGCTTTTATAGAGTTCATATATAAAAACCTATTGAACTTAAAAATAACAATGAAGTTAATAACGCATACTTAAAAATTATATTCAATAAAAGAGGTTAAAGCCAAAAAAACTACCAACAAAAAAAAACATTTGTTATGAATATTGTATTGATACATAAACGTTTATCTCCTGATAGCGACGTGGTAAGAATTATGGTAATCTTTTGCCTTCTACTTCAAAATAGTGACGTTAAAAAAATCTATATTTTACTTGATTATAAGATAATGGTGGACCACTGGACCATTGGTGGTATACCTTGTTACCTGAGGATCGTTTATCCCCACTGTACCCTATGTACAAATATGTATACGCTTTCCTTTCCCAGGTTGATTCATTCAACTTTACCTTAAATTTTGATTAAATAGATTATATTGCTCGATTATAATTCTCAATCGATTTCTACTTTTACTCAAAATCGCTCGGTATTTTTAATCTCATCGGCTGTGCGCCCAAAATTAGCTATGTGAAGAAGCGATTACGCAAATATATGTGAAAACGCTTATTAATGTGTACAACACCTACATGTATATAACTCGAAGTCAGTTTCGAGTTACAGCAAGTTTATAAATACGCGATTTAGCCAAGGTCGACGCTAGCCAAATTCCTCGCCCGAAACCAAAAGGCTAAAATTAACATTTCAGGCGCACGCTGCCGAACTAGGATCATAGGGGAAAAAATATATGTATACACTAGCAAACCGGGCGAACTCCGTTTTACCATCAGATGGTTTCATTTAATGTAACATTTCCTGTGGTGTTTAAAAGGTGAAGAAACAAATTGCCTGCTGTTGAAATTGAATAAAAATTTGCACAATACACGTGATTGATTTGATGGTTACCAATTGAAATGCTAGGAAACGAATAACTTATATTTTTTACTTTTTTTGCACAATTTCACAGTAAACACAATGCTGGTTTGTCACATGAAATTAACTGAGCAGAGAACAATGAGTAGCTGTCAAACAAATGAGTTGCAGTCAAACAAAAAATATTAGTTTGTAGAACATGCTAAGTATCAGAGATGATACTGTATGTGAAAAAAGAAAAAATGTTTTCCGCTTTTCTGTCGAATTTTTTCTGCAATTTTCTTTGCTATAATCCTCATGGAGCCCGAGACCTTTCCAATTAATCAAAATCGTCGAAATCGGTGCGTGCGTTCTGGAGTTACATCGTCAGGAAAGAAAACCCGACTTATTTTTATATAATAGATAATGACCTGTGTGTACGAGTGTCACCTATAGACGACATTCAAAGTGACAACTGTCGTTTCAAGATTTATTACTGAGTTTAAATATTTTGATTTTTAAATACATTTTTATCGATAATCATTCGAGTCCTAAATTTTGTTATTGTGCCTGATTCGTTCAGTAATGCTATTGAGCGGCTCGTTATTCCGTATAGCAGTGTCACTTCTGCGAAAAACACATATAACTGAAGTTCGCGATTAAAAATATTTACGAAAAACTTGAAATTTGTTTTTCATAAGTGGATTGATTTTTTTAGTGGATTAAACCTCAACTAACATCAATCATTTTATATTTTTGAAAATTTGTAATATTATTTACTTTACATATATAATTTCAATTGAATTCAGGTGTATTAGGATTTTTTAACCGAATTTAAATTTCCGAATAGTGATCTATTATCATATTAAAAATAATTTAAAAATTGTTTAACAATTCGAAAATCAATATAATTTATTTGTAATATAATAATTAATTTAATTATCATTAATTAAAGTATTTTTTTCAACATTTAAATATATTTGGAATTCATATAAAAAATCGATATTATTAATCAATACTCTATACAGATCTTCTTTATAGTACTAGTCAATGATTCCTTTAGTATAGATAAACAGTTAATTGCCTTGCCAAGGTATTTGCACGATAAATATCTCTGAACTATTGCAAATACAATGTATGCCAAGATAGAACTGATAAATTGAAAATCAGACTAATTGTTTTTCAAGATTAACTTATTAGATTACTAATTAAATAAAATTCGTATGTTATGATAAAAATTGTATGCCCAAACAGCATTAGCAGATGGATTTATAAGTATTACATGTTTACTCCTTGTTTGGTTAGTTATCGTTCGATTTTTTTAACACTTTGAACCGAATTCAAAAAACAAATTTTTTAAGAATATATACGAATTCGGGCGATCTAAGTTTTAATTATATTTCAGATACTTGAGAATATAATATGAAGACGATATGGCAGGATTCTAAGATAGTATTGCAAAAATTGTAATGCATTTAATTATTTTTTATATATAACTCTCTTTAATAAGTTCTAACTCAATAGCTTTGACAAATTTTGTTACAAAACTAATAACTGATATCTTTCTGAGGTTATGCTAATTCAGACCCAAAATCTTACAAATAACAAAATATTTGATCTAATTGTTCTAAATTTTGGATTTAAATTAAAATCACTGTTACCAGCTTATCAAATTTACGACATATTTTATATGAACGGCATGATTTTTCTAATTTTTTAAACAATTTGCTAAATAATTATTTTAATATAGTCTGCATGTGGCAGCAACGATATATAAAGATATCATTGAAATGTTTATGTGTAATTGTGCATATTTTTAAATTAGTATATATGTGGTAATATGCATTTAAATTTGATACTACTTTAAAAATTTTCACTTGATATAATCACGTTTCAAATAATCACTTGTTACACAAAACAGGAAACATTTGCTTGTGTGCACTGAATGTAATAAATTAGAGTTACTACTTAATATGGTTCATATTTTAATTAAACCTTATAGTATATTTTTTTAAATTTATTCTAGGATTTGATTATATTATTAATTAGCGATTGGTCATTTTTTTAAAGAACGTTTTGAAATGTTGAATATGGTATCACCAAATCAATCTAATCTTCATGAAAGCACAAATCCTCATTGCAGTTTACAATACCATATTAATTTATAATTTTTATTTTACAGTTAATTTCTTTATCATATTATTTCTAATCTCACCAAATTCACAGATTAAAGTTTTAAAAAACATTAGCATAATTAATAACTGATATCACATTAATATAATACTTTATTTCTTCTGATCACTTGTTCAAAAATTCAGCACTTCTTGTTTAATTTAATTCAACACTTTATTTAATTAATTTGTTTTTTAGGAAAAAATATTTCTTTATTTGTTGTAACATATAAATTGACTTACTTAATTGTTAAATATTATAAATAATTATTTATTGAATTATAAATAAATTTATCAATATTTTATCGATGTGCACAGATATAATAATTAAATATGTGCACATAAAAGAATATACACATAAATATGAAGTATGTGCACACAAACTAATAAAATTGCATATAAACACAGATATATGTATTATATATATATATATATATATATATATATCCATATATACGATTCGTTACCCCCAAAGCTAATTATTCTAGATATAACTAATTATTCACTGAAACTTCAATTAAATTTGATTTATGTAATGGTACCTACTTTTAAATATAATAAATTAAAAGTTCGTTGGGGAATTTTTGTAAAAAAATCCGTGTCTGACTGAGCAAAAACAGTTTTATTTTTGCATTATATATATAAGAGCCCGGGTCCAGAAATCTCTGACCAGGACGCACGCGCAGGCCAATCGAATATATATATCGAGGAGGAGTGAGAGGTGGAACCCTATATTTGTAGCGCCAGCCGGGAACACCGGAATATATATAAGTATATTATATATATATATATATATATATATATATATATACCTATCTATAATATATATATATATACAAATATAGGGTAGAGCGGGGCTTAAAGGTCCACCACCGTTATCTCAAAAACCAGGAAAGTTAAGAATTTTTTACAACAATATTTGAAAGTAGAGGGCTAAAATTGTATAACTAGCCATCACCTTTATTCTTACGTCGTTGATATTTAGAGATATACGGCAATGTTTGAAAATCCATAACAAAAGTATTTGCTTTCGTTGTTAGTTTTTTTTTGTTGTATGCACTGTTGTTTAGTTTACGAGACCTTAATATAATTTTTAAATATACGTTATTTAAATGTTCTATATTTCATGTATCGTTAATATTATGTTAGATTCAACAGTTTTTTTTATATAACTTGTATAAAGGGCTACGCATAGATGAGGTAAAAAGGACCAACTAAACCTATACCCTGGCAAAAAATTAAAATATAGCAAATTAAAAAGGGAATTAAGTTAAAAAAAAAAAGCTATTTGACAAGAGATAAATTAATTAAATAGTTATTACAACTGTGCTGATAAATATTTCTAATGAAATATCAAATCAAAGTTATTTACAGCGTTATCTCTTTATTAAAGGCACCCATAAAATTTATATTTTGCAGTGATTGAATAATGTAGCTATTATTTTGTAAAATTACTTTAAAATTAAAATAAAACATTAGCCCACTGGCTGTTTCACTTACCCCGACTATGGGGTAAAAAGGACCAAGTTAAAAATTTTTGAAAAACGGCAAAAACACATTTTTACAATGATAAATTAGATAGTAGTTTCACTGAACATAGTCAGATAGTTGTTTGTTTGATATGTGTTATGGTATAATTGGTTTGGCATATTTGTTGTGGAATAATTGGTTTAGTTTTCACAATATAATCAAGTTGGACCCTTATGCCCCGCTCTACCCTATATATTCAATTAATTTGGCATATATTATACAGCAGGTCAAGTTGTATGACTAATAGGGCATTTTGTTTTTTTTTGTTATATGTGTCATTTCAATAAAATGCGCCGAAGAACACATAACGCTAAAGTAAATGTCAAGCTAGCCAAATTTTCAATTAATAATGATTTTGAGTTTTAATCTTAAATAGCTCATATTAATTTCTAATATATATAGTTCGCTATTTACTGGTAATAATTCGTAGAAATAAATTCTGAAAATTAATTTCACGAGTCCAAAATTTCCTATAAACTAAAAACTGTGAAAAATAGTCCTATTTTGCTTTAAAATTAGAGCAAAACTATGTCAAAATTTCGTGTTATGGTTTCTTTGGCAAGGTTTCTTGCAATGACCCATTAAACTGAAATTGTTAAGTACCAAGCAATTCAAAGGCCGAACAATTGAATAATTATTATATTATAACACCAACTAAATATCTGATGTAATCAAAATTACAAACTTTTTTACACAATATACTTTTGTAATCTATTTTACTGATTGTGAGTGATGCATTCGATACAGACATAAACATAGGGCATTGAAACACTTGTAATTTTTAATTATTTTAGCTTTTACTGTTATCGTTTGTAAACTTTCTTGTTACTTTATCAATTTGCACGAAAAGTCTTTCATTCTGAAGTCATTATATTCTGATTAAGTAACCCAATTTATCAGATTTGAGGGTTTTGTTATTCAATCTTAAATTATATGTAATGCATTTTATTTTTTTATACTTCATATAGTAAAAGTCATAAATAGCATTCAATGTCTAGCTGAGTTATAATGTAAAAATTAAAAAAAAATAGTTTAATTTCAATAGACTTTCAACTTATATGCTAATCAATATTAAAAATGAGTTAATTTTTTCTAAAATTTTTATCTCTCTTGATATGCATTTACAAATTTTTAGTTTTGAATAATAACTAGAAATTAAAGTTAGTTGCGAAAGTATGCGTTTCAGCATTCTGAATTATGAAACATATTTCATTTTTAATATTTCAGTTTCATTTATTATAAATACTTTTTGACGTTTCGAATTTGAGCTGCTGAATGACGACACACATCTAGTGTCAAAACTTACAAAATATAGCCAAATATATATGTATATATATATATGTATATATGTATATCTAACTTTGTTGAAACAAATTTTATATGTACATTAGACCAACATTTGCAAGTGCCCATTAAAATATAGATATGATTTGCATGTGCGGTTTTAATCTTTGTTTTCCATTAATTTTACGATTGAATGTAACTTTATAGTTAGTATAAATTTGTACCAATGAGAAGAGATATAATATTGAGAATTGTATAAATGCTTTTCGATATAACCAAAAATTAGTTTATTTTGGCACACGTACAATGTTCTCATCGTGTATTTTTAGTCCAGATGAATGTAAAATGGGAATAACGTTGCTTTTGTTACGTCAAGAGTTTAGATACTCAGAGAGGATAATATTTTAAATTTATATGGAATTTTGAAACCTTTATAAGTAGACTAACAAATGGTTTATAAGAGTAATCTTTTTAGTTTAACTTCTTAACAAGAAATGACCTGACTGATCTTAGTTAGAAACTAATAAGCACAACTTTCATATTGTATCTTTTGAAAGGTTTAAATACTTAAAATCGTCTCATGATTTTCTGTTTGAATTTTTTGATGAAAATATAAATTTCTTCTTCGGCAAGTTAAATTTAAATACACATTTGTTAAACTATTCTTAATTGATGCATAAATAGAAAAATAACTATGGAACAAAGTTTCTGTTACATATGTAGATTAGATTTTTATTTCAAAAAGTTATTTGGAGCTAGGTATTGGAGCTTTAATAACTATTGAACAAAAATTCCAGAGAATTAGATTCAAATAATTAGAGAACAAAGTTTCTGTTGTATAGATCAGTTTTTTATTCCAATAATTTATCTGGAGTTTGTGTACAACTCAACAACTAGTGTGCTTTTATATAAATTAGACTGGCGCGCCCGAAAATAGATTTTATGAATAGATTCACCGACACACATTCCGGAGAACGTCATTTTTTCTATGTAATAAGAAAGCTTTGTTTACAGAAATATCTTGCAATATCTATTTAGTTTGAAATATTATGCTTTAATATTGTATCGAAATAACATTTCATTATAATTTTTTTATAAGTACAAATAACTGTTACTGTACATCCGTGCTAAAAATATTGCTATTTAGAGAATAGTTGATTGTTTCTCTATTCAAACTTTGTAATATAAAACACTTATTGAATTCTAAAAAACATTTTATTATATATATATATATATATATATATATATATATATACGTTTTTTGGCTATCGTACGTTCTGCTTGTAATTTAATTTTAAAATAAAATTACGTCATTAATACAAGCAATGTCATGAATGGAGATTGTTTACATGTCGTATGATTCACAATCAAGGATATAAATAAATATATGTGTATGTATATTTATATATACATTCATAGTATAAAATATTACTTATATTTTTTTTCTAAATTTAAACCTTACTTTTGTCTTTACATTTCTCTCAAAACACCTTTGAAAAAATATAGACTTTTTAAGTTCAGAAAAAAATTCAAAAAATATCATCGTCTGGTTTCATTCTAATAATCTTCTGAAAAAAATCTAGCACAATACTAAACTAAATTATCTACATTAAATAGGCAATTTGTAATTCACATGGGAAATTTAAGAAGTGGCTTCTTATTTATTTATTTTTGATACTCAGGATAAGAGTTGAATTGAACACCTGAAATCGCACGCCGAAATATAGTAATAATTTCTCCCTTTATTCGAAAATTAATATATTTGTTCACTAATTGTACGAAAATCAATTAGGCAGTTAATATTTATAAAAAAATGTTTCAACTCGTAGTAAATTGAGACTTTCTTTTTTTGTTTATAATTGACTTTCTTTGTTTCTTAAATATATAAAGAAATGTATTTTATTTGAAATAACCATAATTTAGTTAAAGTAAAAAAGTCTGCTGTCACTTCATTCAGGATTTTTGGCATTTAAGTTTTAATTATTTGTATTCTTTTCAAAGCTGCTAGCAAAACTAAAATTAGAGTCTAAAATTAACATATAACTAAAATTTTAAATTATTGTCATATTAGATAATAAATTCGATTTTTTCGATTCTTTAAGAACTTTACTAATCTACAAGGCGTCTCCACCGTAATTGCATATTCTTCATAGTTCATACGTTTCTATCTGATATTTTTAATGCTGATAATAATAATTATTTAATCAATTTTATTAACTTCATTGACAGTAAAGATTTCTGGTGTTTCTTTTCAAATTATTAATGTTAGTAGTTAATTTTTTTTAAACCTGTTTCACACTGAAATCACGTATATCAGAATTTGGCACAAATCTGGCATCTCATTACGTCTTTTACCACGAGCACAATAACGTTACAAAATAACACACAAATTACAAATATTTTCACAAAACTTCACTCTTGGCTCTTCTTAAAACATATAATTTACCTCTACATCTACTGCCAATTTTAGATTTGATAATCATACATTGAAACGCCACTAAAAACGTCGAAAGTGGAAGAGATAATAATAGATTCTAAATTTTTTAATGTTTATTTTAATTTTATAGTATCAATTTCACTGTTATTTATTCTGCAAATAGTATTATAATGATTTTTTGTTTTGTGTGTATTATTAATAAGGATTTTTTTCTACTTGCAATAGGATGCTTGTTTTTCTAGTTTGATTTGTAAAATACAAGTACTTAATAATATAATTTTATATTTGGTCATTCGGAAAATATAAAAATTTATCGACAAATTTTCAATTCGACGAATTTTATTTTTTGACTTTACTATTTTAAATATTATTTATATGTAGGACTAGAAAAATAATGTGGATTTTTTTAATGCAGCTGATTTTTAAACATATTGAAGAAAATTTTATTGAAATGATATAAAATCATTACCCTTTGCGAAGGATAATTGCTCATTCAATTACCGCAACCTCTGTAACATTTTTCAAGGGTATTTATCTCAGATCAAAAATAAAAATCATTGAATCAAAAACAGATTATTCAAGTTGTGTCAAACAGTTTTCGACCTATATTACTGAAAGTTGTTGGCCAACGCAAAACCGCTCGTCCTAGATCTAAATTTTGCAAATACTTTGCTAGTATTTCAATCTAGGTTATTACAACACTGCTCTAAATAATTCAGTATTAGTGTATTCGTATGTGGGTGGTATTGAAAAATATTAGACACTCTAGAAAATAGAGAGCCCAGTGTTAAATAAATTTTTAACTAGAGATTATAACGGTTTGTACTTGTAACCGTAACTCTATGGAGCAATATAACAAGAAAAGACTAATAGATGATTTTTTTAATAGATATTGTAGTGATAGATGGACTTTTAGAACGTCATACGTCTATTTGTATATATTAAAGTAAAAAATTAAATTAAGAGTTATCTCTTCTGTTTCAAATACTTCAGTATTCTTTTTTGTCTTATAGAATATAAATACTAGTTAAAAGACCTACCTCAATAGTTTTTTTAAAAATAATTTTATGTATAAGTATGCCTTTTATTTTTCTAAGTTTTTTCAAAATTATTGCTTATAATATTTTTTGATATTTTTTTTTAAATTATATAATGCTCTAAATCTTATTTTCGAGAGTTGTAACTATAATTCTGATTAGAAAAATATGAGCAATTATAAATAAATAAATTTTAGTTTGGAACCATTTTATATTGATAATATTAATTGAAATATGTGGCATTCAGAAAATTTATAACCAAATTATTTTAAATATATTCAAATTGTAGTAATAATAGTATTAAACAATTTTGTAGCTGAATATTCAATTTTATGATTAGTTCAATATTGACATTATATATAAATATAATGCCTGTTGATTACCTCTGATTTATTTTTTAATTTATTTAGATTCCAATCAGGGCATCCATTTTTAATAAATTAAATATTTTAAAATTAATTTCTTGATTAATTGGAGCATCGTTACAAATGTCTATATAACAAGCGGTCTATTCTAAATTTATATTAAAAAAGTGAACATTTAATATAAATTTGAATAAAGGGTTAAATTAATTATAAAGTTAATTAACGTATATAAATACCTTCCAAAAATTCTGTTGTCATTTTAATTATTTCTATAACTTTACAAGGAACTAACTATATGTTATGTGTACATGTGAAAGTTAAAAATAAAATATTTGTTTAATAATTTAATGCTCATATTAATAATAGATCATAAATATAGGTTATAACTAAACAAATATTATAAGTAATATAGAACAGTGGTTTCCAACCTTCTCATACTTGCGCCCCCGTTCAAAAAAATGTTGCTCTTAATTAATTTATTTAAAAATTTAATTTAACTATTTATTTATTGTATTTTAAAATAGTATACAATGTAAAAATATACACATGAATCGTTAATTTATTATTCAATTTGACTTTTATGGATTATATTCAAAATAGTGTGGAAATAGCTGTATGCTTTTCTTGCAACAGTTTTGCAACAGATAAAGAGTGTTATATCAAAGAAAATGTTTTGGTGCATTTAAAGATTATCACAATTGACTTGATATTACTTGACAGAGAAAGCAAAACAAAGATTTTTATGAATAATATAAAATGCAAGGAGCATTATGATGTCAATTTAAGAAACACGATAAAAGCTCTAAATTCCTCTTTTTGGCAAAAAATTCTATTTTATTTACTGAAGTTTTAAGGGACTATTATTGATGTATCTTTTCATTGGTATGTCACTAAGCATATTATCCTTTACATCAAAAAGAAATAATTATTTATAAATAAATCCAACATACCTTAGATAAAAAATTGCACAAACTACTGGTACTTTGTATATATATCTAGATATATATACACACTGTAGTGGTCACCTAACACTTAAAAATTATCTCGTCGTTATAAATAAAGTTCTTTTATTCGTGTCTCACTAACAGATTGAAATAAAAAAATAAATTTGGTTAATGCGACCACTACGGTGTCGAGATCAGTACTGATTTGACTAAAGGAAATTTTAGATTTCGTTTAGAGAACGCATCTGAACATAATAGGTTTTAGAAATAGATGCAAATAGATTGTTACGTGCGAATCGGAGTGGGGTGTCGGTATTGAACGTGTTAGTATTCTTTACTTAGTTTATATGTTGCAGATGTACAGAGAAAATTAAATTGATCTTAGAAATTATATTGTTATTAATTTCGAAGGGGGAATGCAATCAGTACAATTGCCGCGACATTTTGTTTCATTCTGAATCATTTGACATAAAAAGTATGTGTTTTATGTGTGTATGAATGTCTATGTATGTGTTTGTGTATGTGATTCAAAATTTGAACTTTGGTTGACGATTTCTTAAAACATTAATTTGAATAAAACCATCTGATAAGGCCTCACAATGAATAATTTTGGATGACGATCGGCCGACCCGTTTTTAAGTGCAAATTATTTAGTCAACCCGGTTCACAAAAAATTTTGGATCTCTATATTTATTTATGCAGTAGAAATTATACCAATAAACAAAATCCAAAATTTTATATAAGTATTATGTAAACTGATGCTAAAATAAATAAACGCCAAAAATCGATATTTTAACTAAACTAATATTATCCCAATAAATCAAAAATAAATTTGCAGAGCATGATATCAACATGTTTGAACTAAATATAGAATTGAGAATACATTGTCTCATACTTTCGTAAATGCCAATAAAACAATTGTGTAAACATTGCCTTATATTTAGATCAAAATACTGAAGCTGATAAATTTGGATGAGCACGAGTTACAGCTGCACATTTAAAAAAACCTTTTTTTCAAATTATACATAAATAATTATATTTTTTATATAGAATTTAAATTAAATTTTAAATGGCTACAATTATTGTAATAGAAAATTGCAGAAGCGATTGGAATTTCTAAGATAATGTTCATATCTAAAACTAAGATTCAAATTATGATGAATTAACAATATATTACAGTCAAATTTGAATATTAAATATTTATGTGTATCTATTGTTCAAGCTTCTATAAATTAAATTATTTTAATAGCTACTAATTTTACTTTTCTTAAAAATAATTAAAAATAAAAATATTTTTCCTAAAAATTTCTTGAAAAATCTTGAATTGTAGTTTTGTTGATTCCCAAAGTTTCAAGAGATTATAAACGTGATGGCAAAAACACAAATGATGCAGCATAAGAATATAGAAACGTGTGTTAATTTAATTTATAAATGTAAATATATACCTTGGTGTAATTTTTACTGGGATCTACAATATTTTATCAACTATGGTTCTCTATAATTTCATATACAATACAATATGTCTATGTGATAGTTTCTATATAATGGTGAGATTTGATTTTGATGAAAATACTTTAAGATATTATTTGTCAATTTTTTTTTAAGTCTGTTTTATTTAGCAATCAGAAATACATAAAGATTCCTATGAGCTGAAGTGACAATATTTAAGAGCGATGCCTAAGAAGAACTCCAATGAGTCAAACTTGAACTTCTTGTCAAATTTGGTGTCAAAATAAAATCTCTTCATTAATTCTACAGAATTATATAACTTATTTTTGTTATTTCGATAACAAATAACACGCAATTCTTTTATATAAAATGTATTTTTTGCTAAAACCTCCGAGAATTGCGCTAAAAATATTCGACATCGCTCGATGTCCGCGAATAGTAACTGGGACAGAATAAATCTCGACTGTGTAGGTCACCCAATTCACTTTCCTCTGCGACCAAATAAATTATTAAATATACATATTTTTGTGTGTTCATGGCGATAAATATAAATTCAAGTACATATCTATATTTATATAAAACATATCTTTGAGAAAACAAACAGATTTCGTGCTAATATTGTCATAGAGTACTAATTAGATTTCTGAAACCTTGTATTAAAGATGATGCTATAACTATTCATATGAAAGTTACAGATTTTTTTTGGCATTATTTTAAGCTTTATAAACAGATATGTTTATTAACTTCCCGAAGAAGAAGTTTATGTTTTCATCAAAAAATCCGATTCGCTAATTTTATGATTTCTCGACGTTTTAAGCCATTCTGAATCGAATGAGACCAAATTTGGAAAAAGTATGTGTGTGTATGTGAACAGATTTTTTGACGTAAATCGACGTTTTCTCAAAAACGGTTGGACAGATTTCAAAAATTTAAAAGCCATTCGACGTATCTCGATGTTGACTAGCGCTTGTCAGTTTTTTGCGACGATCAGCCGAGCCGTTTCTTTGTGAATCGCAGAGAAGTGAAAACGTTTCGTCCACATTTTAGCCCGCAATTCTGAATGGATTTTGAAAATTCAAAAACCGTTCGGAAGATCTTGGTTGGGAATCGTGCTGATTAGTTTTTGCTAATGATCGGCCGGGCCGTTTTCTTGTAATAAAGTTTTTGGACAATTTTCATTATTATTTTTTTGACGGTAGATACCATAGTCTTATCATACTAAAATATTACTGGCCCTACGACAACTCATTCAACTTTAAAAATTCGTCAAAGTTTACAAAAATTTGTATCGTTTTTTTTGGCATTTGTCAAAATTAGACATTTCATCGACATTTGCTCAAAAACGCCTGAACCGATTTCAAAAATTTAACAGCCATTTGGTGTATCTCGATGAGGGCTATCGCTTGTCAGTTTTGTGCGACGATAAGCAAAGCCGTTTCTTTGTAATTTGGAAAAAGTGTTAAACATTTCGTCTACATTTAAGTTCATACTACCGAATTGTTTTTAAAACATAAAAAACTGTTCGAAAGATATTAGTTGAGAATGATACTGATTAGTTTTAGGTGAGAATCTACGTTCTTGTAATTAACTGTTGAAAAAAAATTTAAGCCGATTTTCATGGAACTTTTTTTGGCGATATATATCATGGTCTTATACAACTTACTGAAATATCACGGCCTTAGGACAAGTAGTTTAATTTTAAAAATTCATCAAAGTTTGAGAAAATGAGTAGTTTGTTAAAATTAAAATTAGACGATTTATTTGGTATAACGATAGAGTACTTGATCTTAATGAACATACTAGAAACTAAACCATTAAAGTCATACGGAAACTGGTTCAATTATAAGAATTGTACATTTTTATTAATTATAACATTTTTTGGAGTACAATACCACCATATGTGATATGCTAAACACAGTAATAAAGAGTAAAACGCATTTGTTATAAGTTTACTAATCATGAGACCAATTTTACGGTAACATGGCCGAGATCATACCGTTGTTATTGGCAACGTTGTCTTATTCTTCTTTCTTTGTAGTAAAAGCTGTGAAAATGTCTAATTTCTGTACGATCAGGCGTTTTACACATAAAACCGTATGTTATAATGAGCATCATGATGGTGCAGTTATAACAACATTCTTTTTTGGTTTGTTTATATGTAAAACACACCTAATCTAACATCAAGTAGATGGTATATTTGTTGAAGTTTTATACTAAACATTCTATGCCTACTCTATGATTATGTATATATGTTTAACTTTTGTTTTATGTCAATATGTGATTGTTAATAAAATTTGTAATACATGTGATTATTTAAAGAATATATAATCAGTCAGTCTGTTTTTATCCTTCTGCATAAACGGTTGTATTATCCATAGTTTTTACTACCAAAGAAAGGACAAGTTAGCATTGCCATAACAACATTGTGTTATCGGTTATGTTACCGCAGAATTGACCTCATATCTTGATTTCTATCCATTATTTGTTACTTTAGTATTGAACTTCAAATAATGCACAAATATCTGATATTATGTAAGTTAATGTGTCCATCGTAAAATGTTCAACTATTTCTATTATATTGACCATATATTTTTAGAATACATCCCATTTATCATACCCATCATAACAATCATTATATTGTTATTATTAATTCTTAATTACAATCAATGACGAAACAATGTGATCAGTGTTCTAAACGAATGCCGTAATATTATATTGACATTGAGAAACACCTGAACGGGTGCTGGCTGCCAACTAACTTTTTAAGGCATCGCCGAAATAGACGCATGTGCGCGATCCTTGGGCGCGCGGTCGGACGATCGAGCCGATACCGAAGGAACCGAAGCGAGGGCGAAGGCGATTGTGGGCGAGCCAGAACATTCGTATTGTTCGATACGTAACTGATATATTGATACATCATTATAGGTATATATAATATATATATATATATATATATATATATTTTATATATATATATATATATATATCTTGATAATTTTTTCGGTAAATTAAGAAACAATAATTTAATTTATTGTTATACGTTTTGACACTTGATGTGTGTCATCATTTAGTAATCACCAGGTTAAAAGCAATATAAGACTTATACATCTTAATAAAATATTGTTAAATATTTGCCTTCAGCGATGGGGGTAATTTTGGTATTTTAAAATGCACACAAGTTTTATAGATTTATTACAGAATATAGATATTATTATACAGAACTTCATTAAAGATTATTATAAGGTTATGTGTTCCTTTTGGAGTCCAGAGAGAGAGTGTGGGCTTGTCATAAACATAGAGGTCCTGTGTCCAGCCGGAAATATGGAGTCCATAGAATGTAGAGTGGAACTCGAGAGATGTAGATTCCATAGAGTAATAAATGTGGAGACATAGATGTGACTGTAAATAGATAAGAGTGTCGGCGCATAACAATACATTTGTTATTAAAATAAACGTAAATTCAACACCACTACATTCAGAAAGAGGACAATTCTATTATTTTTTATTATGGAACAAAAAATTACGATACAGTATATAGGTCATAAATTAAAATCTCAATTGACATCAAGTGTCAAAACGTATAACAATAAAGAAAATCTTAACTTATTTCTTTTTTCGACGAATCGGCATAGAATTTTTTAACTTTTATATAGTATAGAGCGGTGCTTAAAGCTCTGCGGGTAAAAAGTCCACCACTGATATATCAAAGACAAGTAATGTTAAGAATTTTTCAATAGCAATATTTGAAAGTAGAGGACAAAAAGTGTATAACCAGCCATCACATTGATTCTCACGACGACGCTATCGGGAGATAAACACAAATGTTTGAAAATCCATAACAAAAGTACTTTCTTTCGTTGTTAGTTGTTTTGGTCATGAGTACTGTTGTTTAGTTTACGAGACCTTAACACAATTTTCAAGTACACGCTATTTAATCGATTTATAAGTTGAATTGTCATTTTTAAGTTAGATTCAACAGTTTTTTTATATAACCTCTATCAATTTTTTCCCCGTCAACACGTGGACTGGGAAAAAAAGTTCATCTGAACTTTTTCTCTGGCAAAGGTGTAAACAATGAAAAATGGGTAATAAAAAAGGTAAATAAGTTACAAAAAGCAATTTACACGAGATAAATTGAATTAATAGTTATTTCGGTTATAAGTGCCCTTGAAATTTGTATTTTGCATTGGTTTAATAATTTAGCTTTAATTTCATAAAATTCCTTTCAAATTTAAAATAAAACTCTATTGAAAAATGATGAAAAAAGAGACATAGTGCAATTTTTAGAAGAATAGTAAAAAAAACATATTTCTCATAATAATCAAGAATTAACTAGAAACATAATTCTAGAGTAGTTTGTTTGATGCATGCTATACGTGTAATTACTGATAGTAATAACATTTTTATTTTTTTATTATTAAAAAAATTAATTGTTTATTAATGAAATATAGATTTTGTATATTTTGGTGATGTGGCATATTACCTTCTTCAGAAATTGTTTGTAACAATCCTTTTTTTTAATTATATTTATACAAGGATTCAAATTTTTACTTACTTTGAAATATCAATTTGTACATGCCCTACATAAATACATATAGAATATATAAAGATATACAAATATAAATAAATATATATATTAATATATATATATATATATGTATATAATTATATATATACATAATTAAATATATGACTTTTTCGACCTTGTTACAAATTCTTATTTGAGTCGTGTGAGATTCAATGTATTGCTACAAGAGATCATTAATACGAGATGTGTTTATTTATATACACATTTGTATATATTTATTTATATTTTTGTGTATGTGCACACAAATACACACACACATATATATATATATATATATAATTGTACATATATATATATATATATATATATATATATATATACATATATATATATATATAATTGTACAAATTTGCAACAAAAAATATTTGCACACCAGACATGAGCAATATTCTAAAAATACTTTGAAATAGAATGAATATAGTTTATTAGATCATGTGTCATGTATATTCGAATTGAAAAAATATGACGTTTACAATACTGTTTACGTCCAAATATATTTTTGCATTTTTGTGTAAACAGGATACATCAACGATTAAAATAAATGTAAATATTGTTGATATTTTATAGAGTGCGTTTTGCTTAAGAAACCGACTGTGGCCAATTCCGGTTGATAAGCTGGTATCAAGTAGTAGTGATATCAAATTGTCATTGGAGATTATAGATTTCATATATGATTTTTTACCGTATTATTTTCTATCATGACACATTAAATTGTTACTGGTATTTCTATAAATATTGTCATACACAAGGCACTATTTTCATTAATCTCTATGAATAACACTCTGATGTGCAGAAGAAAAAGTTATTAAAGACGGGATATAAATACAATAAAATAAATTATATATATATATATATATATATATATATATATAATATTTTGTTTTATTGTGATATGTTAGCAATGTGAATAATTGCCAATTAATGTGTCTCAACACCCAGAAGATATTTGCCAGCACGCATAATTAACAATGGCATTATATCTAAAAGACAATCAATTTATTTATTTATTACACAAGGTTTAAATTCAAAGTATCGGTATAGATTTCTATTTATATACAACGTAGTTTTAAATATTTGATTTTTGATAATAGTATTTATTTTAATTAAATTTACTCAACATTGCGTAATGAATCAAAGTTTTTTACATTAATTTTTAGATTTGAATTTAAATTAAATATATAAATTAGACGCTGTTTACAAAACTGCAATTTGAAGAGCTTGAAAAATTCTTAATATTTCACCTCATTCTCTATATTTTATAATTGAAAAGTGAAGTGAATAATTTTAAGTACCGCTTCATGAAAAAGTTTTGGTAAATTAATATTTCTATTTTATTTATTTACAATTGCATGAACTTAAATAAATTACAATCGTATTTCTCATCTGGAATCTTTGCATTTATTTATATTGTACCATCACTTATTTTTTATACTTACAAAGTTAGAAATAATATTAAGAACTGTATGCCTTATTTGCTTAATTTACTTTAGTTTTTATTAATTTATACTTATTTTTATTTTTTTCATAATGTTATGGCTATATATTTTATTTATTCTAACTCTTTTGTATTTATTTTTGTTTCTAGTCTTTTTCTTTATGAATTTAGAAAATATAAATAAGACTAGAATTTATTATCTGGCCTTATTTCTCTTCGTGGTTTCTTTATGTTTAAACTTCTCGATAATCTTATAGAGAAGAGCGGGGTACAAAGGTCCAATTTTACTTTGTGCAAGTATTTTGTGAAAACTAAACCAATTATATCACAATAAATAATACATTTCAAACAAATAACTATCGTAGTATGTCAATAAAATTTCCATTTAATTCCTAATTATAGAAATGTTATTTAAAATTTGTCACCTGTCTCCTTTTACCCCAAGGGAGTAAAGTGGAACAGACAGGGGGCAAACAGATTCGATGTATTATTTAAAGTTTTAGAGGGATTTTACGAAATAATAGCTACAGTATTCAATCAATGCAAAATATAAATTTCCCTACCTCGTGTATATTTTGTCTTTATTATTTCCAATTGAAAATTTACCAAAATTGCTACCGAGCAATATCAATACTACAAATCAGTCCCAGTCTCATCGTTCTATAAATTCCCAGATTTCTCATTTATCGCAGAAGAGATTTTACAACGACTTTTATCCTTATTTTTATTTTCAATTCTCAACCCAATAAAATCCTTAATAAGGAGTTAAATCGTTTCGAACCCTCCTTAGTGCGTGTCGTTAAATAGTAGAGAATGATTGAATTCGCCATCCAGTTCATCCCCGGGACATCCCCGTCGTTTCCTTCTCTCCGAAGTTGGGATCAAATAAGAATATCCCCCGCTGAGTTCGGAACAAATCTCTACGGTAAAACTTTATAAGGCCCCCTGACCAACGGGGGCATTTATTAACGAGGCGACATAAAGAGATTGATATAAAAATATATTATATAAAAACAGTGCATATTGAGCTTCAAGACAAATTGGTTAAAGTTCTCGATTTCTAAGCAAAATGTCAAATTAATATTTAATTTTATTTTATTTAATAATTAATATTTTTTCTGATACATATAAGAAACTAATGGTGCATGGCATCGTGCTTTAAGGCAAATTGCTGAAACTTCTCGTTTTCTTTATTTTAAAATATTTTGAAAATTCTGAACTTTTTTTTAAAGCAATCGTACTGTTTTAACTGCATAGAGACTAAATATCGAAGCGCGTAAGCGCCGCGTTGCCGTCTAACTGACAAACGATGTTACGGAACCCATGGTAATTTAAAACAAAATTTATACGTATTATTGAAATCTCCATAAAATATCTGATAATTTGATGTGCCTATGCCTAATGATCATTTTTGGCCACTAAATGGCATTTTCATTACTTTTTTTACTAGATCTCCGAAACCGCTAGACCTACCTTCCCAAAAATTTAATCAGTCATTACATCTTGTCAATACAAGTAAAATGATTTTTGAATTATTAAAATCTTTCCGTTATCATGAAAACTAAATTACCGTTTTTGGCCCTTTTTGCCCCGTATCTTCGAAACGACTAGATCTGCTTTTTCCAAAAACTAATCAGCACGTCTCCTTATCAATAGGAACCGAATGTTTTTTGAATAATTGAAATCGGTTGAACCTTGTTCCCGGAATCGTCGACGAAAATTTGTTTTTGCACACACACACATATATATCCATTCTTTCTAAGTAATGCCAAAGTGTTCACAAACCTCTGTAACGTAAAGATATATAAAAATTTACATTTTCGATTTTTTTGCCATTACTATAACTTACCCTACGGGGAGTTAATTAATATTAAAGTGTTGGATCTTTTTGACACTTGGCGGGCCTATGGTGTAAAAAGGACCAAGTGAAAATGTTTAAAGGTGAAAAATAACAAAAAAAAATTTCTAAAATGATGAATTAGTTGGCAGTTCTACTGATCATAATCAAAGATTTGTGTTTTTATGTGTTTTTGTTGTGATATAATTGGTTTGATTATCAACAATATTTGCTCAAAGTTCAATTGGACCATGTGCCCTGCCTTCTGAGCAGTGTTATTTAGTTTGCGATACCTGAATATAATTTTTTAAATATACGTTGTTTAAAAGTTCTATACGATGGGAGACAGTTTGCATTGTGATCAATTCCTTTACTTATTAATATAAATGCTTTAAACTTTTAATCAACACTTTCATAATTTGTTTTTTATTTTTGTGTTATCCAAAAATCTGTTTTCAAATACCGTCACGGTGTAATGGTTAGAAACGTGATTTAGCATAAACGGTAACCACGGTTCAATTCCAGTCTCGGCCAGCTTGATATCAAGCGGCATGGAATAAAATTCCACTATAGATGTCATATAACATTAAGGAAAAATAGCCTTTCGTGGGCATCAATCATAATAAACATTATTTTTTTATACTATGTGTTGGACTTTATGGACACTATTAGTATGCCTCTAAAATAAGCATTTCAAACCGAAGTTGTATTTATCTTATGTAATAATTGTATTTCAAACAATAATGAGTCTGATCATGATAAGTGATTAAGAAATTGGTATCAAATCAAGATTGATGCTAGTAGTAAGAGTTTATAAAGATTTCAAATGCCTTTTGCTTTCCCTTTTTTATGCTTATGAGGTGACATGGCAGATTTTAAAAAAATAGCTAAAAAGCATATTTCTATGATGATGAATTTAGCTATAAATATTACTAAACATAGTTCAATAGTTGTATGTTCGATATGTGTTATGAGTGGTGATGTAGTTGTTTTGGTTTTCCCAGTGCAATTACTAAAATTCAAATTCGACTGCCAACTGCCCCAAAATATTTGTATCTATATAAAAATGTAAAGCTTTTTTTAGGCCCAACAGTAACTTTTATCAAGTAACTTTTTACACAATATTATAAACAGGGTCAAGTCATTCCGCTACTCATCTCTGCAAACAATTTGTACCGCGGCGTGCGAGTCAACCGGTTTCGAGCAAATATTTGCCCGGTCGGAGGCTCGGGACACGCGTCGCAATTTGCCGTCAAACAAATACGCAATTGTTTCTGTGTGACTTTCCCACTGGAATTTTCTTACAAACAAAAACATATGATAATTTGGAAAGTTGATGATAAGAGGAGTTTTGGAAAAATTAGAAAAATTCTCATAAGGGAATAGAAAAAATTTGAATGCAGCATTATGTCGACTAATCATATGCTGATTTTTGATAATGCTCATATGACGCTTGTAAAGTTGATATAAACGCACACCGATTAGTTTAACCCATTGACTTTAATTGCTAGTAAAAGAGTGCATAACTAAAATCAATTATTTATTTAGAAGATTTAATGCAAAAAAATCATTAATTATTCGAATTATTAATAATAACTTTTAAAATAAAGTATATCTAATTTGCGATATGTATTTATCATGTAGAGAGATAATGTACATCTTATAATATTAAAGAAATTATTATTAACTTTATATATATATATATATATATATATATGTATTAGAGATGGGCTTATCATATCCGAAGCCGGATCGGTTAGGATTTGACTCCGCTTCAGAGAGGAGTTATAACCACTTAACAACTCCACAACTCCGACAACTTTGACACAAATGTGTTCTCTAGTGTGCTGTTAACATATCTAAGGACTTTGGAAATAGTTTACAAATAGTTCAAACATTTTTGTTCATTTTATTATAATAATTACTATTTCATGCATTTCAATATGCATACAAATCTCAAATTGACAAAAAACTTGGGAATCAAAATCAATTTTGTAATTAGTTTTGAAGAGAAAATATAGAATTCTTTGAATATGTTCATTTTTATATGAAAATAATGCAGTGAACCTTATATATGAAATAAGAACAAATCTTTGTGTATAATATTTTTCACAAAATAATAACACCTCACATTCTTTTTATTATTTCCTTTTCGAGAATTAATTATACATCAGGTAGTATGATTAGCATACTATTACTTTTACACAATTATAAAATTATAATTGTGTAAAAGTTATAATATAATACTAAATATTTTTTAGCTGGTTGTATACCAATTAAAGAGCTCATTTACGGACAAACATCATCATATACATAATATAGAATACAAAATAACATTATTTTGATACATTATATACTTGGAAAGTCCTAAAACTGGCTGTGAGACGAGAAAAAAACACTTTTTTCGACCCAAATCTTTGCATTAGTAAAAAGTCTCAAGCAAATATCTGGACATGTTAACAGATTTAGTACCAGTTTAAGAAAGTCGGATATGACAAATCCTGTGAGACAACTCCACTCGGATTCACTCCGAGGGAGGAGTTGTATCGGAGTGGTAACTCCGGAGTGAGTTACCCATCTCTAATATGTATGTATATATATTACTCAGATCTATATATTCATATTCAGAACAATAATAAATTCAAGTAATAATTATTTAAATAATTGATATCGACAATTTTGTTATACGCCAGGAGGCCCACTAAAGGTGTTTATGTTAAGAGCAAAGACTATAGCAATCTCAACAAATCGACGAATGGGATGCTAATTTCTTTCAAATATGTTTGATGATATATATATATATATATATATATATATATATTTATTTATATATATAGCTTATTGGATTTTCTACTATATAAAGAGCTTTTTTCGTAGCCCACCCTCGAATGCGCCATGAACAAAGTGTAGATGTTAAAAGAAAACTGTTAGCACTGAGCTTGTTGCGAACAAGATCTATAACCAGGGCCACGTATTAGTAAACTTTGGCTATATTCGATTTGATTCCGTGCAATATTTTTGGTATATAATAATAGCAAAATATACATCTAATAACAATATTATCAAAACTTATGTTAAGTCTGGCCAGTACTAAGTCATATTGAAGCGCACCAGAAATTACACTAATGGTCAATTCATTAATACTAATTATAGTAATGGTCTCTATATACACATGGTCTCTCTACATACGCATGATCTTTAACTATTTTAAATAAATCCATACTCTGATTGAACCAACATTCATACAATACAACAGCGCCATTAGTTAAGTGTTAAGCAATTAGCGTCATTGTTAGATTAGCATAGATAGCACCTAACTTTTAATTATTAAACTAACTAAATTAAAAACTAAATAACTAAATTAAAAAGTTGATCTTTTACCAAAGACCATATGTTATGACAATATTGTTTTTATTCATCTCTCCAAAGCCTCCTTTTTTGTGCCACATCACTCCCCTTTTAGTGTTAAGAATAAACCTTCTTGAAGGCCATAGAGATATGTTGTGTGTCTTTGGTGAGAAGAAACTAATTCAAACATAACTAATTCAAACACAAAATTGCAAAAACATATTACTTTTGCCTCATATTTTCCATAGCTCTACAATGCAATATGTGATAGAATACTAGTATATAATATGAATGCAAAATTTTTATTTATATACAATAAAATGAAGTAAATCTTGTTCTTGAAAAGATTTATTATTCTTAATATATTCTGATCTGATCTGATTTATTAACCTGCTAGGTATATTAAATAAATAACTGCCCCATATAAGATATTCTATAGTCTAGTACGTATAAAAAAACACATTACTCGAATCGATATTGTTAATGACATGTAATATGCTCTATTTTATATCTATTTTATGCACTATAAGGTATATTCACACATTACCACATACATCTACATTTTATATGGACACTTTTACAATCGACATGTATATTTTATTATTATTACTGGCATTAAATTGAACCAATAATGGGTAACGACATGCTTAATTCTTTTATAAAACTTACATGTATGAATATATAGAATTAAGTATATATATATATATATATATATATATATATATCTCGTATATATATATATATATATATATATATATATATATATATATATATTACTTATATTTTGTAGACCTCCAAACAAAGAACCCAAAAGTAATAAAAAACTAGTGGGACGCATGGCATCGTGCCTTAAGGCAAATTGCTGGAGCTTCCCGTACCAAAATTTTTTTTGTGTACTACGATTACTACTCGTAGTACTACAATTACTACACGTAGTACTACGATTATTACTCGTAGTACTACGTTTACTATTCATAGTGCTACGATTACTACTTATTCATTCGTGAAATACTCTTCGTATACTACTTTTAATTCGTTCATTGTAACTACTCATACTACTCGTAGTTGATATTAATTATAGTTCATTCTTGTTGTAATTCATACTACCCTATTACTACTCATTCCTTTGTGAAATACTCCTCGTATACTACTTTTAATTCTTTCATTGTAACTACGTTTACTCCTCGTAGTACTACGATTACTACTCGTAGTACTACGATTACTACTCGTAGTACTACGATTACTACTCGTAGTACTACGATTACTACTCGTAGTACTACGTTTACCACTCGTTGTACTACGATTACTACTCATTCATTCATTGAATACTCCTCGTATACTACTTTAATTCTTTCATTGTAACTACGTTTACTACTCGTAGTACTACGATTACTACACGTAGTACTACGTTTACTACTCGTAGTACTACGATTACTACTCGTAGTACTACGATTACTACTCGTAGTACTACGTTTACCACTCGTTGTACTACGATTACTACTCATTCATTCATTGAATACTCCTCGTATACTACTTTAATTCTTTCATTGTAACTACGTTTACTACTCGTAGTACTACGATTACTACACGTAGTACTACGTTTACTACTCGTAGTACTACGATTACTACTCGTAGTACTACGATTACTACTCGTAGTACTACGTTTACTACTCGTAGTACTACGTTTACTACTCGTAGTACTACGATTACTACACGTAGTACTACGTTTACTACTCGTAGTACTACGATTACTACACGTAGTACTACGTTTACTACTCGTAGTACTACGATTATTACTCATTCGTTCATTGAATATTCCTCGTATACTACTTTTAATTCTTTCATTGTAACTACGTTTACTACTCGTAGTACTACGATTACTACTCGTAGTACTACGATTACTATTCGTAGTACTACGATTACTACACGCAGTACTACTTTTACTACTCGTAGTACTACGATTACTACACGTAGTACTACTCGTAGTACTACGTTTACTACTCGTAGTACTACGATTACTACTCATTCATTCATCAATACTCCTTGTATACTACTTTTAATTCTTTCATTGTAACTACGTTTACTACTCGTAGTACTACGATTACTACACGCAGTACTACTTTTACTACTCGTAGTACTACGATTACTACACGTAGTACTACTCGTAGTACTACGTTTACTACTCGTAGTACTACGATTACTACTCATTCATTCATCAATACTCCTTGTATACTACTTTTAATTCTTTCATTGTAACTACGTTTACTACTCGTAGTACTACGATTACTACTCATTCATTCGTTCAATACTCCTCGTATACTACTTTTAATTCTTTCATTGTAACTACGTTTACTACTCGTAGTACTACGATTACTACACGCAGTACTACTTTTACTACTCGTAGTACTACGATTACTACACGTAGTACTACTCGTAGTACTACGTTTACTACTCGTAGTACTACGATTACTACTCATTCATTCATCAATACTCCTTGTATACTACTTTTAATTCTTTCATTGTAACTACGTTTACTACTCGTAGTACTACGATTACTACTCATTCATTCGTTCAATACTCCTCGTATACTACTTTTAATTCTTTCATTGTAACTACGTTTACTACTCGTAGTACTACGATTACTACACGCAGTACTACTTTTACTACTCGTAGTACTACGATTACTACACGTAGTACTACTCGTAGTACTACGTTTACTACTCGTAGTACTATTCTTACTACTCATTCATTCATCAATACTCCTCGTATACTACTTTTAATTCTTTCATTGTAACTACGTTTACTACTCGTAGTACTACGATTACTACTCATTCATTCGTTCAATACTCCTCGTATACTACTTTTAATTCTTTCATTGCAACTACGTTTACTACTCGTAGTACTACGATTACTACTCGTAGTACTACGATTACTACTCATTCATTCATGGAATACTCCTCGTATACTACTTTTAATTCTTTCATTGCAACTACGTTTACTACTCGTAATACTACGATTACTACTCATTCATTCATTGAATACTCCTCGTATACTACTTTTAATTCTTTCATTGTAACTACGTTTTCAACTCGTAGTACTACGATTACTACTCAAATATACTAGGATTACTACTCATTCATTTATTAATTCTCCTTGTACTACTTGTAATACTATGTTTATTATAAAACAAAAATAGATTTTTGGTGCACTTCTGCAAAATATCATCACATCACAAATAGAACCACCTAGGACAACCATTTTGGATATCTTCTAATATTTAAATAGTAAATACCGCACAAAAGTTTATAGGAGACCGTGAGAATAGTTTTGATTATCAGAATGATAATAATGATGATGAATGATTTTTTTCATTTTTTTCCTACAATAACCTATAGATGTATAAAAATCTAATTGCTAAATAAAATACAATTTTGAGAATTACAACCACGTATTGGATTATTATCATAGACGTCCCCATTGAAAATATTGGGATGTCTTATAACAAATTGTATTAGCAAAGAAATATATCTCACAAGGTATCATTGGTGAGAAGTGGGAATAGTCCCAACTGTTCCAAGAAGAGTGGAAATAGTTCTGAATATTCTTCTAATAGTAATAATAAAAGTTATCTTTTATAATAACTTTTCCAATGATAATCCATAAATATATATAAATCTTATTCATGAATAAAAAAATTTGAGGAATTATTGAAATATATCATCACGTCACAAGTGGAACAATCATGAACAACCATTGGGATGTTTTCTCCTTTTCATAAATTTAAATAGTAAGGAAAATCATCTCACAAAAGCTCATAGAACAGTAAACTAATTTTGATTATTGTTAGCAAAAATAATGATAATGATTTTTTATAATTCCAATACTAATAAATATAATTATAAACCTAGTTTCCATCACGATTGACATGATATACTGACTTCAAGCTGGACACGAATCAATTTTTTTCCCAAAATCTGTGTGTCCGTGTGTCATTAAATAGATAACAATCATAAATTTACGTAATAAAATCCCGAAAACAATGCTCTTGTATGTATAGCACGTGTCTTGGGTGATTAATGTTTGATGTATATTATTTTAAAACACCTACAAATGTACCGCAGAGTAATTCGAGTCGGTTAGTCACGCGCCTAGTCCATTAGTGACGGAAGCGTCGTTGCGGAAGTGTGACATCTCGCACGCCCTTTGTGGACAATGACACATGAGAATATTACATAATTTTATCAGTTTATGTGTAGGGTAGGGCGGGGCACAAAGGTTCAATTTGACTTTGAGCAATTATATTGTGAAAGACTTTTTGAATAAAAATTTATGTTGAAATATTTTGGAAATTCTGAACTTTTTTTCAAAGCTGTCGTACTGCTTTAACTGCAAAGAGACGAAATATCGAAGCTCGTAAGCGCCGCGCCGCCGTATAACGGATGAACATTGGTACGGAACCCATAGGAATGTAAACAAAATTTATACTTATTTACGGGAAGTTAATTATATCACTATAAATAACACATATCAAACAAACAACTATCTGACTATGTTCAGTAAAATTCCAAGCTTCAAGCTACAATTCATTATTGTAGAAATGTGTTTTTTTGCTGTTTTTCAAAAATTTGTCACCTAGTCCTCTTTACCTCATAGGTGGGGTAAATTGGGACGGCTAGGGAGCAAATTGGTCCAATGTCTTATTTATAATTTTAACAGGAATTTTATGAAATAATATCTACATTATTTAACCAATGACACATGAGTATATTACATAATTTCATCAATACATATATAGGGTAGGGCGGTGCACAAAGGTCCACATTGACTTCGAGCAATTATATTGTGAAAACCAAACCAAATGTATTACAGCAAATAACACATAACAAACAAACAACTACCTGACTATGTTCAGTACTACGAGCTAATTCATCATTGTAAAAATATGTTTTTTCTGTTTTTCAAAAATTTGTCACCTAGTCCTCTTTACCTCATAGGTGGGGTAAATTGGGACGTCTAGGGAGCAAATAGGTCGAATGTCTTATTTATAATATTAAAGGGATTTTACGATATAAAATCTATAATACATTGAACCAATGCAAAATATAAATTTTATGAGTGCATTTTTTACAATGATAACGCTGTATGTAACCTTGATCTGGTATTTTGTCAGAAATATTCAACAGCAGAGTTAGAATAACTATTTATTTAATTTATGTTCTGTAAAATAGATTTTTTAAACCTAATTAACTTCCCGTAGGGTAGTTATAGTAATGGTCCGAAAATAGAAAATGAAAATTTTTGCATTTCTCGACGTTTTGAAGGTTTCTGAACATTTTGGCATATCTCAGAAAAAATGGATGTGTGTGTGTGTTTTGTATGTCCGCATTTTTTCGTCTACGTTTTAGGGCGCACAGATCAACCGATTTGAATGGTTCAAAAAACAGTCGATTCCTTTGAAAGGGAGATGTGCTGATTAGTTTTTGGCAAAGGCAGGTCGAGCCGTTACGGAGATACGGAGCAAAGTGTGCAGAAAAATACAAATCGAGTTTTTAAGAGAACGGACTATCCGATTTGAATGATCTGAAAAACATTCATTTTGTAATTGAAGAAGAAGTGATTAGGTTTTAGCAAAGGCAGGTCCAGCCATTTCAAAGATACAGAGCTAAATGTGCAAAAAATGGTAGTTTTTGAGAGAACTAAGCGTCCGATTTGAATTATTCAAAACACTATCTGCTTGTTTCAACAAAATAATTGCTTTTAGAGAAAAAAAATTTGTTTCTATTTTTTTTCAGGATATTTTTTTTGGATATTGAAAATAATTCAGGTTTTAATTTTAATTTTGTTCTAATATGCTTTAAACAAATAATTCAAACTTTGCAATTCAGTTTATATAATTCTTATAAATATTAGACAATGTTATAATATTTATAAAAATCTATATGAAAACATTTAATATTCCTCGATCATTTCGTTACGGTACGGGAAGTTCCAGCAATTTGACTTAAGGCACGATGCCATACACCACTAGTTTACTTTTTTATTCACTATTTTTTAGTATTTACCTTTGCCAGGGTAAAGGTTCTTTGTTCTTTTTTACCCCACTCAAGTGTGAGCTTTTATAGAGGTTATATAAAAAATAATTCAAATATTGCCGTTTTTCTCCCGATAGTAACGTCGTTAATATATGATGGCTGGTTATATATTTTTATACTTCTACTTACAAATATTGTTGTTAAAAAATTCTTAACTTTACTTATTTTTGAGATAATCAATGTTGGACTTTTTTATCCGCGGACCTTTAAGCTCCGCTTTATCCTATGAAATTATAGATAGAAATATATTAAGATATAAATAAAATCTACAATAAACTAGGTGTATATAGCATTTCGTATAACGAAAGTTATAAAAACTTTACTATATGTGAAAATAAATCGAACAATTAAAAAATGAGTTAAACCAAGTTTCAAAATTTATTAATGCACCAGGCTGGGCTTTGATTTCATAATATCACAGTTTTCTGAGAAATACTCTTCTTATATAATAGCAATATTTACGATTCATACTACAATCTTCTCGTTTCTCTAAGCTTCTTCAACCTTGCATGAAAGTCAAGAAATGAAGAATAGCATCAATAATATTCAATTTTTCACTAAGATATTGGCTATTTCTTAAATAATTCTTTGATTAAAAAAATTAGTATACTAGATGCTAGCAATATCTTTATATTTTGTAAGAGGAGTAAGATAAAATAGATATAGGCATATAGTGGTCTCCTAATTTATTCCAATATGCAACTTATTGATGTTCTATTCCAAACAGATCCCATTAGAATTAATAAACCTATTCTGGGATAAGCTCTATCTCTTATTAAACGACATTCTCATCGAAAATGAAGTAATTCAATGCTTTCTCATATAAATATGAAATAATTTCACGAAAACTTGCACCCAAAATTGCAAGATGACATAACTTATATATACCAAATTGACCTTAATTGTTCATATTTAGTTCCTATTTTTTTTTTTGACATTAAGTAGTAAGATGATAAGTAGGAGTAAGTTTATTCAAGAATATACCTAATAATTATCACATCATACTACATCTCATAAACGCTCTAAAATCAATATACCTACCGTTCCATATCCCCGTATGCAAATTTTTTACATGAGTATATTTTATGTGAGAATATTATGTGGGTACAAAATCCAATAAGGATATATTTTGGGCGTGGTTACTTTGGGGTATGTATATATACCCCAACACTCATATAATATATGAAACGCAATGCTATGAGGCTATGAGGTAATACCCGCGCGAAATGATTAACCCCCGACGGAATATAAGAGGCGAGAACATTGCCAGTATTTGTGATGTCTAGGGTATGAATTTAATAACACCTGGCTCAGATTACGCTCATGTACTTACACATATAACTGTATATATATACTGTATATATATATATATATATATATATATATATATATACTAGCTGACCCGGCAAACTTGTTTTAGTAAGTAAGATATATTCTAAACAATTTCTAGAGAATCAAAAATATTAATACTTTAAGTGTATAAGGATGTGTTGTTTGAATGCTGTATACAATTAGGTATTATAAAAACAATAAACCCCATTAGTTTGTCTATATTTTGTCAATACAATCAAACTGGAAGTTTTATACTTTTTCTATAGAAAACATGGTACAACCCAAGCCAAGTCTTTCTTGGTCTTTCGACTTATTGATTACGTTTCAAGTTTTTCAGATTCTTTTTGGATTCTGGATTTTGTGTATAATTGTAAATAATACTACTGAGCTTATACAAAATTTTCAAATTTCTGCGAGGAGAGATAGAAAATGAATTAAGTATTTCTTCTTTGACCTGCTTTTTGAAAAGTTTCAAGTATCATTCGATGAATTAAAGTAAATTTAATAAAAAGTATATATGTAGAGCAGGGCGAGGCACGAAGGTTCAATTTGACTTTGAGCAAATATAAACTATACTCTGAAAACCATAACTATTATATCACAATAAATAACACATTTCAAACAAACAATTATCTGACTACGTTCAGTAAAACTGCCAGCTACTTTTTGATGTCTTTCAAAAATCTGTTATCTAGACTTTTTTACCCTACATGCGGGGTAACTTGGGACGCCCAGGTGGCAAATAGGTTTAATGTCTTGTTTTAATTTTAAAGGTGTTTTACAAAATCATTACATTATAATTAATTAATTACAACTTATGCAAAATATAAGATCTATTGGTGCATTTTTACACAGATAACACTGTACATAACCTTGATCTGGTATTTAATCAGAAATATTCATTAGCAGAGTTGGCACTAATAATTTAATTTCTCTTTTGAAATTCTTTATCTATTATATCTTTGAAATTCTTATTCTTAACTTTATTTATATTTTTACTATTTCTTACTGTTTACTGTTTTACCAGGGTAAAGGTTCACTTAGTCCTTTTTATCCCATCTACATGTAAGGTATTATAAATGGTATTTTTGGAAAACATCTTTTAAATTTGACTTAAAATTAACAATATATCCCATAAAACAATTAAATAACGTATTAAAAATTATATTTAAGTCTTGCAAACTAAACAACAGTGCTCACAACCAAAAAAACTAACAACGAAAGAAAATACTTTTGTTACGGATTTTCAAACATTGTCGGTAATCTCCCAATAGTGACGTTTAATACATATTTTTTTCTCTACTTTCAAATATTGTTGTTAAAAAATTCTTAACCTTACTTGTTTTTGAAATATCGGTGGTGGACCTTTCTACCCGCGGACCTACAAGTCCCGCTCTACACTATATAAATATACTTATCAATGAAATGAAAGAAGTTTACTTTTACCAGAAAATTTGACTAGGTAGTTTTAGGTTTTCTCTACGTTTCAAGTCATTTTGAATCGTTTGATTAAAAAATTGTTAAAAGTATGTATGTGTATGCACTGTATGTATCTCTGAGCCAAAATTTAACATTTCGTCCACAATTAATTTTGTGTGAAGCTTGGTCGAGCCGTTTCTTTACAATTAGAATAAAAATAAAAAATATTTTTTTCACGTTTTTGCAAAAATTCCTAAATTTTTTTTGAAAATTTGAGTTTTATTCTAAAGATATTAGTTGGGAATTCGTTTTAGATTTGTTTATAGTAAATACTGGTTGTATTATTTGAACTTGCTTTTGCCTAATGGTAAGATTTATCTTTATAATAAGGTTTTATTATCGATTTTTGTCAGCATTATATCAAGCTAGTTCTGATCACTGTTTGATATAAATAAAAAATAAATTAAAATATTTTTTTTATTTTTTGGGATCTTTCAGAGGCCGTTCAAGTATTACGTAGGCACTATAAGGGGCGGGGGGTTGTTGATTTGCCTATTTTGGGCAGGAGAGTCTGGATGATGATTACGTCATAGGTAGTATTTTTATTTTTTACATTAATTGCAAAATGTTTATGTAAGCATGGGGGTAGGGGGTAAGAGCTTTGCTTACTTTTGCTGACAAGGGGGGGGGGGGGGTAAATAATTGTAATAAATCTGCTTACGTAATACTTGAACGATTCCTCAATATATTTTTCGTGTCTTCTAGTATTTGTTGCAAAATGTGCCAAATCATAAGTTCACAAGCTTGTCCAACACCATAAAATCATGTCTCTCTGTACTGTAAGTGATATAAATAGAGGTAAGTGCGAATATTCTCACTCGAGTCGGGGCCAAAATTCGAGAAAAAAACGAGGGAACGTGCTCTTCGAACAATAGTAACTATGAAATAGTAACTTATGTAACTCGTATACAACTCAAATAAAATATCTTTGTATTCGTAACAGATAACATTGGCTTCCTATCTGACAATAAATGTCCCGAACTGAATCTATTGAACGACGCAACGACCGTTAAATTCGCGTCACGCCTCTAACATGACAAATATAAATGTACCAAAGATATACCTACATATATAAATATACACATTTATATTATATATACATATATATACATATACATATATATATATATATATATATATATATATCTACAGATGTCTATAAATCAATTCACGTGTGGTGGTTATTATTACATAGGTGAACATCTGCCGGCCTACTATTAAATTATTTGCGGTGACAATTTTTTTTTATATAAATTTAAGTCCATAAAAAAAATTCTAGAAGAGTCATTATACAAAAGTTTCATTGTACCATTTTGTACTTGATGGATGTAGAGTTTAATAATGAGTATCTACTTATAAGTAGGCAAAAGTACTTATTTTTCTAAGATTCTATTTTCATTTTGCAATTATTTGCGATTGCATGAAGATAAAAATAATTTAGATTCAAGGACTAATTTAAGATTAAAATTCTATTTTTATTTTTTATTCATTCTCAATTATATGAAGATATGAATAATTTAAACTCAAAGACTAATTTTGAAAATTTTAATGTTTTTTTTTAATACCAGTACCTAATGGGATAAAATCACAAAAAATCTATTTTTTATATAATTTTAAGTCCATAAAAAAATTCCAGAAGAGTCATTGTACAAAAGTTTCTTTGTGCTATTGTGTACTTGATTGGTGTAAAGTTCAATAATGAGTACCTACTTATAAGTATGCAAAAGTTCTCATTTTTCTAAGATTATATTTCATTTTTTTTATTTATTCACAATTGCATTAAGATAAGAATAATTTAAATTTAAACACTGATTTTTAAAATTTTATTGTTTTTCTATACTATGGCTTATTAATTTCCCATAGGGCAAGTTACAGTATTCGCAAAAAATCGAAAATGAACATTTGTATATATCTTTACGTTTCTAAGATTTCTGAATATTTTGGCATACCTTAGAATAAATGGATGTGTGTGTGCGTGTGTTTATGTATGTATGTGCGGATACAATTTTTTGTCGATGAATTCGAGAACACGGATCAACCAATTTGTATAATTCAAAAACTTTCGATTTCTATTAATAAGGAGACGTGCTGATTAGTTTTTGACGAAGGCAGGTCTAGCCGTTCCGAAGATACGAGGCAAAAAGTGCCAAAAACGGTAACTCAGTTTTTAAGAGAACGGAGCGTCCGATTTCAATATTCCAAACTATTGACAAGATGAACAACTGATTAAATTTTTGGAAAGGCAGGTTCAGCGGTTATGGACTCAATAAAAATAAGTTAAAAAAATGTCATTTGGCGGTCAAAAATGTTTATTGGACATATGTACATCAAATTATCAGATATTTTATAAAGATTCTAATAATGTGTACACATTTTGTGTAAATTTTTTTGGGTTCCGTGCCAAGATTTTTAATTACAGTACGGGAAGTTCCAGCAATTCGCTTTAAGGCATGATGCCTTGCGCGCCACTAGTTTTTTAAATTTTATTGTTTCAATACTATGGCTTATTCAAAATATAAAAATACCATTATATATAAATATACCAGTACCTAATAAGATGGAATCGCAAACTGATTAAATAAAATCAGCACCAAGAGAAAAAAGGTAATAAGTATTACCTTGTAAAAATATTTATTAAATGAAAAGATTTTTATAATTATTTAATCTAATTTGTTGCATTACAATTATTTCTACTTTGAGTATTTTAAATTACAACAAATTTTGATGAATTTTACTAATATTTATACTTTAAGTCCTCAATAAAAGCTTACAATTTTGGGAAAAAAACATCAGGCTATAAGTAAAAACATGCTTTCTTTCACATATAATTTACATATACAAGTTTTGTACTATTTCAGCTCTATAATAATGAGAAATAGGTACAAGAAAGTACTAAACTTCTATTAAATGATTATGAAGTGATTTTATCTGTAAATCTTTTAAAAAATTGGACATCATTATTGAATAATGTTGATATAGATAAAAATAATACAAAATCACCAACAAAAAAATAAATTTTAGTAAGTTGGTTTCTCATTTGTCGTTTCATCGTTTTAATTTTATGAACGAAAGCTTGAGATTCAAAAATATTTGGATCATTAAAGATTTTAGATCAAATTTGTTAGAAACTATCAAATAAAATTCACACGTGTTTCTAAAATTCTAAACATTCTCATGAGATATTTTATAAAATTTCAAATTTTAAAAGCCGATAGATTTTTGCAAATCTTAAAATAAGGTTACCAATTTCTAATAATTTGTTGTTGTGTCATATATTTATATATAATCCATTAAAATCATATTAAATATCTGAATTAAAATCAGATATTAATTAGTGAAAAAATATTTGAAATCTGAGAATTTATTTATTGGTGTTGTTTTTTAATACTTTGGTTTATTTAATACATAAATAAAATCAGATATTAATTAGTGAAATTACTGTACCCCTTATAGTAATCTTTTTAAATTTTGATACAATAAATCAAATTTCACATATAAAGTAAAATGAAATGATATGATTATAAGTAAAATTAGTACATAGCAAATTAGGAATAAAAAATTATTTTTTGAAATTTAAACTAACATTTTTTTTAATAATGGGAAGGACGCCTCTAAACTTCTGTAAGTGGTAATGTAATATGGAGGTAAGTACATTATATATATATATATATATATATATATATATATATATTACAGGGTATACCTTCTATATTACACGGTTGATTTGATTTTAAACCGTGATTCCTTCTTTGTCGAGAACATCCCCTACATTGTTCAAGGCGTGGTTGAATTCGCACTGGGCGTGCCTCGGGGTGCAAAATGAAAAATTAAATCAAAATTCAAATGATGGATACATTATTCTTACGGGATTCAATTTACAAGATCTTGTTAAACAAAACGACCGAATAATCATCGACTTTAATGATAATATTCACGTAAACTCAAATAATAATGATGAATATTTTTATTAAAAAGCTCATTTTAAAAATATAGAGTTCAAATATAAAAGTACTGCAAAGGTAAATATTTAAAATACTTACAATTACAACTTATAAATCAAGGTGTGTATTTTTATACCTACCGATTTCTAAATCATTCATATATTAATATTTTATTTATTAATATTTTCCTTCTAATACATTCTACGTTTTTCAGTACCAATTTTATTTTATCTTTTTGTGATTTTATTTAGGTATTAAATAAGCCAAAGTATTAAATCAGATATTTAATATATCTTTAAATTTACGTTTTTTGTAAGGTATGATTGTAATTCAAAAAAATTAAAAAAGAATTAAAAAAGTGGTTTTATCTTTTGTTAAAAGCATATAATATTTTATTATGCGTGAATTTTTTACAATAAACATAATAATTATGCGGCTAAATATTTGTTATAGCAAAAATATATTCTGCCAGGGAAAAACTACTTCCCTAACATACTAAGATTACTTTCCAAATATTTCAAAAATATAGCACAAAACGGTCTATTTCCTTAATTAAAATTTCTTTTTCTGGATGTGCACAATAAATCTATTTTTTCCAGAAAAAAATCTGTTTTCCCGAATATGTAAATGTTAAATTGCTTGTATAATTCTGAAAACAAAGAGTAAAGTTGAGAGCAAGTAACAGAAAGGGTTGCAGAACATTTATTATATTTTTTTCGAGCCGAAGGGGTTGGGCCAAGTATAATTCGCAATTTCCGCTTTGGGATCATAAATTAGATGAATTTATGTCCGAGAGTTGCGACGCTCTACTGCATTTGCGATATTTCTTAGTCTCATCTCTGAATATCAACTCAGGATATAGGACTTAGAATATATAAAATATAGGACTTAATTTTTAGAGTTCCTTACCCAGAAGGTCCCAATAAAGCAATTTAATTTTTGTATTGACAATTGTTTTCTCTTAAATAAATAACCTGAAATTTTAAAATATAGGAGCCAATTCTGTGGTAACGTAGCCGACAACATAGCGTTGTTATGGCAACGCTATCTTATCCTTCTTTATTGGTACTAAAAAGTGTAAAAATGCTATATATTTGCTGTACGACCTAGAAACCTAGAAAGAATGTTTTCAATACTGAATCTTTGCGATGAGCATTTATCACATACGGTTTATGTGTAAAACGCCTGATCGCACAGAAAATAAATAGTCATTTTCATAGTTTTTAGTGCCAAGAAAGAAGGATAAGATACGTTGCCATAACAACTGTCATAACAATGTCACCGCAGAATTGACTCCATAGAAGACATCAGAGACTTATTCATTTATAATTGTTAATAGTATTACATTAAATTACATATTTATTTGCTACATTACATTACATTTTACTCAATTATTTAGTTAGTTATTGCAATACATCAAGAGATAAATTCAATCAATAGTTATTCCAACTCTAAGGATGAATATTTTTCACGAACCAGATCAAGGTTATATACAGTGTTGTATTTGTAAAAAATGTGTCAATGAAATTTATATTTTGCATTGGCTAAATAATGTAGCTATTATTTCTTAAAATACCTTTAAAATTAAAAATAAGGCATTGAATCTGTTTGCCCCTGACTGTCCCTTTTTATCCCGCCTATGAGAGTGTTATAATTAAAAATTAACTAGGAATTTTACTGTACATAGATAGTTGTTTATTAGAATCGTGTTATTTATTGTGTTCTGGTTCATTTGTTTGAGACAGTACATTTACTGAAAGTCAAATTGGACCTTTGTGCCCCGTCCTAATCTATTACGTTGCAATGTCTTCTTTGATTTATATTAGGTTTGTATTTGTATTAGTTTTACTTATAATAAACTATTATATTAATTTCAAATTATATTTTATCAAAAACTAAGTTTTGCAATTCAGCTGATCGTTATAAGTTGGCATCATCTAGGCGAAATCATAAATAATATTTTAAATTTCTCCGGGCGTTCCGGAAGCCGGAAGTTGTACGTCAAGGAACCACAAACATCCGAAAATCCGCATTGGAACCGGAAATCTCAGCCCTCACCCCGTACACCGATTATTTATTGTGATAATTCAACCCCTTTGCTCGACTTTGTTCGCTTTTTATTTGCTTGAGATATATAAATAATATATAATAAACTTATAGGCTTCTTAATAAATTTTTGTCAACTAGCTTTTGTAATAACTGACAAGTTTTGGGTAAATTTTTCAAGCATAAAAGGAAATTAATACCGGTTTTTTGTTTGTTCTGTAACTATGGTAATTAAATGTAAAAATAAATTTAGGAGATTTATTAACTTACCCAAGTAATTGGTAAATCCGACTTTTTTGAGTACAAATATGACATAATAATGTATTTTTTATGTGTATGAGTGATTGTGTTTGAGCTAAAATTCAATTTTTGTCATTCAACTTTTAGCATACTTAGCAGATTTACGCAAAATATATTACCAAAGTTATTGCCGAACATGAGTTTTTGAATAATATAGCCCGGACAATTTTTTTTTTATAAATGTTCAGTGAATATTTTGTTAATTATTAGTTTTTTGGCGATATCAATGAAACTTTGCATAGTGATCAAATTTTTTAGAGTTACGCAGATCCAAAATTTTTTTAAAAAATGTTGTTTGACAATCAAAAGTTATCTTTATGCCCATCAAATCTTCAGACATTTTATAAAAATTCTAATAATAACTACAAATTTTCTTTTGCTTCCAATGCTTGCTTTGTGTACAGTACTAATTTCAAAGAAAAAATCTAATTAAAAAAATATGGCATATTTATATAAATTATAATAGATATTTTATGAAGATTTTAATAATAAGTACAAATTTTGCTTTCTTTGCTTGCTTAATTTAATTTAAAAAAATATGTTTATTAGGCACATTTACATAAATTATAATAGATATTTTATAAAAAATTTAATTATAAGTACAAATTATGTTTCCAATTCTTTGGGATCCGTACTAAGATTTACAATCCGTACCAATTTTAAATTACACATACATATAGTTCAAACAAATTGTTCTAATTGATCTAATTGTTGTTTGGAAATTATATTAAAATTACATTTAAAATTAAACTATTCTATTGTTCGAAAATTATATTGAAATTACATTTTTCATGCAATTCGACAATAAGAACGACAAACGCATTTTGAATTTATTTTATTATTTGAGGCAAATGATCCCATTGTGTTGCATAAAATAAAATATTTCACGTATCATTCACATTACACAGTATCTTTTTAATTTTAAAGGAATTGACCACTTGGTCATGTTAGGTATGCATGTGCATTCGTATTTCGTATTTCTTAAAGGCATAATAGTTCCTTAAAAGTGTTTTAAGTGACCGACTTACAAGGCACACTTATTGTACGAACACCTTTACTTGTGTATTTTACTTCTTTTTGTCCTTTTGACTCTAGTTCCTAGTTCCGATTTATATTTAGAAAAGCAGAGATGAATTATTGGTTCCCATTTTGGTAATAGAAATCTGAAGGCAAACATAGATTTTTTTTAAAATTATATATATTTTAGGACTATTGATGGTGTACATGTTTTGTTTTAGTAAAAGGCTAAGGACAAATATTTTAGTGCATCGTATAACATTTTTATAAAACCGAAAGATTGATAAAATACAATATTTGCTTAGGCGTTGTTTAACATAATCCACTGTGTAAACGAATACTATAGAAGTTATTAATCAGCAATAACTTCATTTTTCTAATGAAGGTTCATTTCTAAATGCTAATTACAATGACAAACCGATCATGTCATATTTAAAGTATGACTTCAATTACATTATTGTTTTTGAATATTTTACATATTTTAATGCTATTGTAAATATTTAATTCATAATTTATCATTATATAAATGAGTATAATGGTTGACACTAATAAATATGTGCATCACGAATGTTACCACATTACTAATAAACATTATTCACTATTGTTACATGATGTATATTCATTTCCACTTAAATGGCATCTTGTACAGTAGCAAATAAATTTTACTTCAATCGTGTGTGAACCTTACGCGCACTCTTTTTTTTGATGATTTGAGATACATCTATCTCTAGTTCTCCCCTGTTTCTCCTAATAACCAGGATCGTCCATCAATGATAAATCTTGTAAAGGTGACATAATGTCCTGAGGAATCGGTAACTTTTATTTTCTAAAAGGAAGGAAGGAAACACGCTCGGCCATTGTGCAACCGGGGATGTAACCGTGTAAATCGATAGTCGGTCCAATTGTAAAAACCTTCCTCATATATTATTTGGTATATTCCATTATTATTGTAATGAACGCCCATAGGATATTTATTGAAGATTTTATACGTTTCGGTTTGTACAGACGATACCTTCTTTAATGTTATATTGTAAAAGTTGTTATTTGAGCGCAAAAATGTTGCGGCAAATGATCGATGTAGGTAAATAATGGATTGCGCATAAATTCTGATTAACAATAGACGATACTAAATAGACAAGTAAAAAGTTTAATTCATACCTACACTTGTTCACACACACACACATACACACACACATATATATATATATATATATATGTTAAAGTAGTTAATTTTGATGTTGAGAAATATGAGTAAGTTCTTCAAGGGCATACATCAAATAAAAGGCAAAGATTTAGAAGTTAATCTTTAATTTTTCCAAACGTTTCGACATAGTATTTTATGTCATCATCAGTGGATATAAATATGGTCTTACATCAGTAGCTAGCGCTAGGAACACAATTTTGCACTATCATATATACATTAACTTGTTTTTTTATATATTAATTTGTTGAACAGAGTATGGCAAAATATTTGTGAAATATATAATATATTTTGCACAGAGAACGTAGTTTATGTGACAGAGCCCGAGGCTGTAGTGACTCTACAGCCTCGGGCTCTGTCACATAAACTACGTTCTCTGTGCAAAATATATTATATATTTCACAAATATTTTGCCATACTCTGTTCAACAAATTAATATATAAAAAAACAAGTTAATGTATATATGATAGTGCAAAATTGTGTTCCTAGCGCTAGCTACTGATGTAAGACCATATTTATATCCACTGATGATGACATAAAATACTATGTCGAAACGTTTGGAAAAATTAAAGATTAACTTCTAAATCTTTGCCTTTTATTTGATGTATGCCCTTGAAGAACTTACTCATATATATATATATATATATATATATAATTTCAGGAATTTCATCAATTGAAAATCTTGGTAATTAAAAATTACAAATTTATTGAAAATGACATTTCGCTCTTTATGACTATCTTCAATCGCAAAATATATATATATATATATATATATATATACAAACTATATTTAATGGTAAAACTATCATTAGGAAAACAGTCCAAGCAATAATTAATTACAACATTGAACTAAAAAATTAAAATTACATATGTATGATAAACATAATGTTGTTCAGGTTTCCTTTAAAACCCTTACTTTTCAGGCACTTTTTTGAAAACATATATTACAAATGAATTATAAGCACAAACTCATATATTATATATGTTACCTACTCATATACCAAGTCTAATATTTTTTTTTTCTTTTTGTTAATTTGTTATATAAATTTATAAAAATACTTATAAAAATACATATTTTTTATTGACCACATGTCCACATTCTCACATGAAAAAGTGTTAATTTTATTTTTATCTTAGGGTAACCAACTGTAAATGCCTTTTACTATTTTCAGCCAATGAAATCTTTAAAATTTAAAAACCATTCTGCAATTTATCTTCGTTCCAAAAAGTCGGCTTCAATTCAAACGTATAGGTTTTGTAATGTCGGCTATATTTGACAAAATCCTAAAGCAAATATTAAAAGTCCATCACTTCTACTAACGAGAATGTTCCCTATTTGAACATCAGATTTTGACCAAAAAAATTTTGTAATGATTGTTCATCTGTTACATAAAAGTCGATAAGTCAGAAGATCTTCTAATGTATCACTGAAGCTCAAAATATTCTATTTCTACGATGATTTATATTGTTGTTTCTGATGCTTTGGTAATTTGTTAATAATTTCTTCACCAGAATATGTCATGTATGATTGTTTACTAAAAAGCGAAAGGCGCTATAATTTTTTGACGATAATTTTGAGTTTATTAAATTTGTATACTTTAGAAATGAGATTGTTTGTATATTGATTATAATGACATCACAAAAACGCCAAAATTATTGATTCATATTTATTATTGTAATTATTGATTGATTTATATTAACTTCCCGTAGGGTGTTATTGTAATGGGCCGAAAATCGGAATTGAAAATTTTTACATTTCTCGACGTTTTGAAGGTTTCTGAACGTTTTGGCATACCTCAGAAAAAATGGATGTGTGTGTGTGTGTGTGTGTGTGTGTATGTATGTATGGATACAAATTTTCGTCCACGTTTTCGGGCGTACGGATCAACCGATTTGAATGGTTTAAAAAACATTCGATTCCTATTAATAAGGAGAAGAGCTGATTAGTTTTTGGCAAAGACAGGTCCAGCAGTTACGGAGATAAGGAGCAAAGAGTGCAGAAAATAGAAATCGAGTTTTTGAGAGAACGGAGCATCCGATTTGAATGATCTAAAAAACATTCCATTAGTAATGATTGGGAAAAAGTGTTATTAGTTTTTCGCAAAGGCAGGCCCAGCCATTTCGGAGATACAGAGCTAAATGTACAAAAAATGGCAGTTTTTGAGAGAACTAAGCGTCCGATTCAATTGATTCAAAGAACTTTCTGCTTGTCTTAACAAAATAATTGATTTTGGAAAAAAAAAATTTGTACCATTTTTTTTTTTTTTTTTTTTTTTAATTTTTTGTATGTCGAAAATAATTCAGATTTTATTTTTAATTCTGACTATAGTTCTAATATACTTTAAACAAATAATTTCAACTCTGCAATTCAGTTTATATAATTCTTATAAATATTAGACAATAATACAATATTTATAATAATCTATTTGAAAACATTCAATATTCCTCGAACGTTTCGTTACGGTACGGGAAGTTCCAGCAATTTGCCTTAAGGCACGATGCCACCCACCCCACTAGTTTATTTTTGTTTTTCTCACAATATATAGATATTGCTCTATTATTTCAACATATAGTTTTCACAACATATAGTTTTCTACAAATTCTTATTAACATATAGTATATTTTATATTTTTATACATATTTCGAGTGTTCTTGACATTCAGTATTACAACTCAATTAAACAATTAATTTTTTCATTTCACTTTGATACACAGTATACAGGAATTCGATCAGAGTACCACAGACTATATATATAATAAATTAACTAATAAAAATTTATTTTCAATTTACTGATGCTACTTCCGATTATCAAAACTTAATTCATATGAATCATATAAACAACAAATTTCAAGAATTTACATAAGAATATGAGTGTATTCTCTTGTTACAAAAAGAGGCCCACTCATGTAAAAATTTGGGCACAATCGATTTATAACATATATCGCAGTATTTATATAACTCTAAACACAATGAAACATTTCACAATAGAAAAGAGGAAATGCACATTTTGTGAAGATACAATGAAAATCGGCTGTTTTTTCTTTGTAGAAGATGATGTTCCTTCTACGCATCCGGTTGGAAACGGATTGATCGATACACCCATTTACTTACATACATACACTCATATTAATTTTTATTTTTTTCCTTATATTTGATATTTAACACCAAAAAGCTGAATAAAACAATATTTCTTGAATTTTTATATAGTTCTGGTATGTGTCGACTACCCCCAAGATTTGGTTTCATCTAACCCCAGGTTGACTTTTTTATATTAATCAAGTTAACGATTTAAACAATTTGCGATATATCGGCTTGAAGGACAGTAACTATGACATCATAATGGTTGTGGGGGATTTATATATCCAATCAAGCCAAAAAAATTGTAAAATCGTTTAAGATCCTATTGGAAAATGCTTGCAACTACTTAGGCCTATTACAAATAGCATCACGCTTCCCTATAACTGTATGATTTAAACCAATTATAGTTGAAGTTAACTAAATAAACAAACTAATCATAAAAATGTAACTCTTAATCATCTCAAGTAAGCTGATTTTTCTAAAAAAAATTTGCTGAATATTATATCGACGCACAAATATTAATTTCCAGTTCTATTTCTATAGCTACCTACATTATTACAATATTTTCTTCGTGTCATGTTTTTATGAAAACTATAATGGAAAAGTTATGTTTTTCCGTCCGTGGTTATGATATCCGCGTTGAAATTGCCCGGATGACGTAAGCGCTTATCCGATAACCGGAAAAGGCCGGAAATTCATGCCCAGCCCGCGAAAGCCAAATTTAATAATGATATATAATTCCTGAACATCTAATCGAAATTGATGGACTCGTTATATGGATCGAGCTAATGGAGTTATTATTATGGGGATGCATTTAGTAGATACAGTCAAATCTTCTATAACGCGGTGCACTGAGAACGCTGTTTCCATATTACGCAGAACAGAATTTGCGACATAATGTTGTACTCTTACAGCGCGGTTTTTGTTCGACATCCCATAAGATTCTGCCGCGAAATTTTGGTGTCAAAGAATGATAAAACAATATTTCATAACGTTTTTATATTTTTGTAAACGATGAGATATTTAGTATGTTTTTATTCAGTTGAAAATAGTTTATTATAAATAATTACATTTCCACCTTGGTGGAGAAAGAAGTTGCAAATAAGAGCTGATCAAGAATCGCAATATATAAGCTATGGCGCAACGGTTGAATCATTAAGGCCAACCAAATTTCATATAGATGTGTCATTTTGGCCCTCAAAATTGATAGGAATTACTAGCACATTTATCATATCCCATCATTGTTTTTCTGTCGGCCTACTTACCAAGTACACCCAGTCCTCAAGTACACCCAGTTTACTAGCCCTGACCACCATTCGCACCAAATGGTACCAAATGGTAGCACCAGAAAATGCGCAGACGATAATTCTGCAACTCTTTACACTCTACATTGTAGAGTCTACAAGATCGGTCCTCATATCACTTAAATACAACGTGTTTCCGATCATCTTCGAATAGTGGCGATCAAATAAGCTTTGGCGTCCGAGAATAATAAAACAATATGTCATGACATTTTTATATTTTTGTAAAACGGTCAGAGATTTTAATACACTTTGATTAATTTCTAATAAATTTCCACACTATGAAAATTTCTAATAACTAGATACTGTAAAACATTTCAAAGTAAGTTTATTTATCAACTATTTCACCTTTTATAATGTTTTTTAATAATCATGTAAGCAGAGCCTCAGAATATTCTATACTACTTGACACTTATTTATTTTTTTTTATTTACATATATACATTATTTTCATATCTCAGTCAGACAGAGGTGCCTGGTATAAGAGATTATAAAAAACAGTTTTCATATAATATTTACATTTCATTTGACTATAATATCTATTTCATTAATATAATATCTATATATATAACTCTTCAGTCTTCTTTGTCTTCAATTTCCATATAGTACTTCTTTATTTTTCTTTTAAAATTATCATTATCATTGATCATCTTAATGTATTGTTTTTTTTTTAATTTTAATTGAAATAGCAAATGGCCAATATTTTATATGAATGACAAATATACTCGTAAATACATAAAATTCTGCCACTTTCCTATGTCGGGTATATTCATCAATAGCATTTAAGTGGTTAAACCAATTTATTAAAAATAAAATTAATTGCATACTGTCTGGATTTAAATTTAATGTAAAGAGTTTCTTAGGCGAGTCTGGAGACACATATTTGTCATAATAATCACGATTTTAAGAGCAATAATATTTTTATTTCTGTTACAAAACCAACTTCTTTTTAAAATATCTCAAAATGATGAAAGCTACATATATAAATATAATAATAAAAATTGTAGATCATTATACTAATTAGTAAACTCTACAATCTTATTATTTAAGTATGATACTTACACATTTACGAGAAGTTTACGCAAATAGCCTCAAGGCAAAATGCCACTTACTCCCAGTATAAAATATTTTCGATTTTTACATATTCACTATACAGTGTTATATAACAATCTCTAGTTCAACAGTCGCACCCTATTCCTGTACATTGTTTTAAGGGCAACAGAAGACAAACAATGAGAAGCGACTTCCGATCTGTAGGGGATGACTTGGACGAAACCGGAACTGCCCTTAGTGCACACGCTCATGTGTGTACATACAAATAAATCCATCCCCTAGAAAATATCGCTCATAATGTACTTGCAAAAGTCACCCCGCATATCAAACAATATGCTCAATGTCAACTGATCATATTTATATTAATCCTAGCGGAATAATATTGTTTTCTGGGGTTTGGTTTTTGAATTGTACTCACTTAAAAGTATTTAAAATACAGATATAAAATAAATAAGATCAATAATAATTTAAATTTAAAATTAAATATTAAAAACTTCAAAATTAAAGCCCGAGCTTAATATTTGTTAAAAAAATCGAGAGCTTTATTAAATTTTTCTATTAAAACCTTAACGTCTTAAGTTACTATAAGTATCCAAATTTATTAGTGGGATGTTATTTTTGATCTTGAATGATTTTTCTTCAACAAATTTGTTGTAGATTGTTTATTACTATTTATTAGTAGTTTTACTGCATTTTATTGTAATATAATTAACAGCATAATCCAAAATCATAAACAAATTTTACTCGTATGTTGGTTCATGCAGAAAAATGCACTTATTATTAGTATTAAATTTATCTTATGAGTAGAACCTTATCTTAACTATAGAAATTTATGAAAAATTCTGTGAGAATCTGATTTATAGGAATTCAAATTTGCAATGTTGTTGCAAAATTTGTTCTCAACTTTGCTCTTACCAAAAAGAGAAATGATCCCTTACAGAAATCACCCTCCATGAAACTGTTGACAATAGAAGACAACGCTACATGCAATGGAACATGTTTGCGCTCTGTTAAACAGACATTGGGGAATTCTATACAGATATAAATATTTAGGATTGATCTCGTACATTCTCATTTTTATTCTCAGCTTCTACTTCTTGCAATGGAAAATTTTCTGATCTCTTGCAAATCACTAATGAAACCATAATAAACCAGGTGGAATTCGGTCTTTAAGCAAGTCGTATGAACATCTATCACTAATTATAAGAGCAACACTTGTTTGGATTTTTAAAATCGGTCTAAGCATTTTTTTTTCTAAATTAAAAATCTGCACAAAAATATTATAAATAACTGAAGTCTATACAGAAAATATATAAGTATTTATAGAATATCAAATTCTAAAATATTTTCAATACTTGTATTTCATAAGTTCAACCCTTAATTCATTCACAAGGTTTACTCTTATCTCGGGGTGTGAAAGCGTAAGAAGGCAATTTCTTTTAACACGCCAGTTGCATTGAAAATATTCTTTAAAATGCTCTTTTAGTACTTAAGTCGCATGTAAGCCAATATTTTCAAAAATATTTTTAAAGGACATATTTAATTTGTGGTCCATTGGTTCTGGTTAGGCTTAACCTGAGGATTAACTCCATTGAATAATACTAAAATTTGTATATTTGTTAAGGTAAATTTAATTTTAAACGTGCTTAGGAGTAAAATGGACATGGATTACTAATTGTATATAAATATTGGACGTTAGAGTTTTGAAGTTTTACGTACATATCTTTATTTTTATTCCAAAATAATAAGAAATATTTGAATTTATTGCTACAAAGTTTTGTTAGTTTTAATTTGCAATTGAACGTATTTCTATTTTTGAGATTGATTTAACAGTTTTTTGAAGTAAAACATCTTTAGGCGCGACTAGGGTGTAAATCCGTGCAAATGCAACGGAAGTGCGTTACGTCGATGATATCATTTCTATACGGGTCGATTATGATTAGTCGTCTGGTATGTGAATAGAGATCTGTCGTTGTATGCATACAGGCATCAATATGGTATTGCGTTCAAGGAATGAGATTATATCGCCAGCGAAAAAGTAAAAAAATGCAAGCAGTAAATGAATGTACATATGTTAATTTTAATTACATGAAGTTCTTCAAACACAATTACATGACGAGTGAAGTTGCAAAAACAATATTTGTTTAGTCGTTGTTTAACATAATCCGAATATTATAGAATTCATTAATCAGCAATTACTTCATTTCTCTAATAAAGGTTCGTTTCTAAATGCTAATTACAATGACAAACCGATCATGTCATATTTGAAGTATGACTTTAATTATATTATTGTTTTAAAATATTATACATATTTTTAATTCTATTATAAATATATAATTTATAATTTATCATTATATGAATGTGTATAACGGTTGACACTAATAAATATGTGCATCACAAGTGTTGCCATTTTAATAATAAACATTATTCAAAATTGTTATATGATGAATTTATTTTCACTTAAATGTCATCTTGTACAGTAGCAAATAAGTTTTACTTCAATCGCGTGTGAACCTTACGCGCACTTTTTTCTCATATAACCAACCAACAAATTAGGATTCATTCAGGAAAACCAAACATTTTCTTGGGAAAGGTGTAGTTAATGAGAAAATAATAAATAGAAAGGTAAATTAAATAAAAAAACACAGTTTTAGAGATAAAACAAAAAACAATCAGACATTGAAGCTTCCTTGCTGTCCCTTTTTATCTCGCTTATGTGGTAAAAAGGGTCAGAAGGCGAATTTAAGGAAATTAGCCAAAGAGCACATTTCTCTAATAATTAAATAATTAAATAACTAGGAATTTTACTGAACATAGTTTGATAGTTGGTTATTTGAGAATAGTTATGTATTGTGATATAGTTCATTTGGTTTAGAGTCTAAACTTTAGACAATATAATTACTGGAAGCCAAATTGGACCTTTGTGCTCCCTTTACCCTAATATATATATATATATATATATATATATATATATATATATATATACGTCTTTATTAGCAATAAACCTATTAGCGAGTATTTTAATATTGTCTGAGGGATGATATATTCGTTTTACCAAACAATGGAACCGTGCACCCTCTTCGTACAATACAGATGCATATATATATATATATATATATATATGTGTGTGTGTGTATGTATATGTATATATTTACTCATGTGCCTATGTATAAAATCTGAGATTTAATGTGCGCAGCATATGCACGTGTTAATTTTTATTGGATTTCGTGGGGGCTCCTCCAAAGTCCCATATTCATTTTGCTGCTGTAGATGTATTTAAGTGTGCGGTAAGTTGGATTGATGACTTTTTGCGGCTCCATCATCAATTTGCATTTAAATTTATCACTGCAGGAAACTAAAATCGTATATCATTCATTCATTTTACGACCGCACGAAAGCCGGGTATGATCGAAGATTTTGGCAGGATTTTGTTGGCAAAGGGTTCTTGGAAAATAAATATTGTTTGGAATTTGAATATTGTTTGCTTATTCATCAGACTATGTGATATTTATTTAATTACAGTTTTTGTTACAACCGTTAATGGACGACAAATGATTTATAGTAAATGCAACAAAAAATGAAGGGTGGGTAGTCTATTCATTGACACAAAAAATTAGTATTAACAAATAATGAAATGATATAATTTTTTTTGCATATCTATACGTTGCGGAAATTTTTGAACATTTTGGCATACTTTAAAAAAAAAGATGCATGTATGTGTGTGTATGTTTGGATACAACATTATGTCCACTATTGCAAACGTATGGATCTACCTATTTGAATGATTCAAAAAACATTAGGTTTCTACTGATGGGGATACTTGTTGATTAGTTTCTTGCGAATACAGGTCCAGCGGTTTAGGAGATATAGAAAAATATGTAAAAAAATCATATTTGGCGGTCTAAAATGATTTTGTAGTTGCATATCTAGTATACTAATAGATTTATCTTAAAGGAGCGAGTTTTTTTTTAATTTTTACATAAATTTTCAACACGTACCGTTTTTCTTTATTTTATGATGAAGTTTAAACTATATTGTTATTGAGATAGGGTCCAAAGGGAAAAAGACGAAGAATGATTGTACGATTGTATAAAGTTCAATCCTCAGTGTATAAGTTCTTCTTGCACTTTCTAGTGGTTGTCTACCATTAACATTGTATGCAAATAAATCGTCCAATTTCGTATGAATACATTTCGACTTATTTGAAACTTAATAAAAGTCTTATCAAGTGATTGATGACTTTTAATAAAGATATCTGTGCAACCCTCTAAATATAGATACACCCTCATAAGCTAAAGACTGGTTTTATTTGCGCGTAGGCATTTGAAGTTGGTGGCAGTATCGAACTGAGAATCTAATAGGACAACACTACTATTTTTTGCTAAAACATTAAATTTTTTTCTATATTTTGTTTTAGTTTTATGTGAATTTCATTCTGTTTGTTATGTTTTATCAATTATTATTTGTTTTGTCATTTAACTAATGCTCATATTAGAAGGCAATTCAATAGTTCACATTTTTATTGTATATTTTAATTTACTTTTATTAGTAATCAAGATAAAATTCTGTAGAAAATCCAGCTTGTGGAAATTATTTATTCTATATACTTATGCTCGATTTCTGCCCTATTTCATAAAGGATGAAATCATAATCCTGTAATCTTTGCAAGGATATCACTATGACAGGATATTCGCAATAAAGTCACACTAATTGACTGATGACGTTCGAACATGACATTGTTAAGAGATTCAATTCAATACACACACACACACATATATATATATATATATATATATATATATAGATATATATGTATATGTATATATAGATATATATGTATATGTATATATATATATATATATATATATATATATATATCATATGAAGAAAAGAAATTACAGGAAACTGAAAGCCAAAGCGCAGGATCAGGAAACATGGAAGCAGAAGTTTGGAAAGAAGCGGTTGTTTTCACACCATGGACCTGCCTTCGGGCAGACTACCATTTTTTAATATTATATCATACACTTTTATGAAAAAAATCAAATATAATTAAACTCTTTGGAAAAATATCAAATAATATTAAGTTAATATTGTTAGACAATTTTTGCAAAGATTAAGGGCAGCTCTCAATTTGTCCATGTATACTGAGTTTTTGGAATTTTAAACAGTACCATTTATTTTGGGGTAGTTTTAAACCCTCGATCTTGCAACCACAAGGGTCCACGTTCATATCCAGAGTAGTAGTCATAATTATTTTAACTGCCCAAAATAGATCAAAAAATTGTTTCTCTATGCAAATAGCTTCTCCAAGTATTGCAGCGGAAAAACCTTAGCTAAAAATACGAATTCCAAATATGCAGACGTTCAATCACAACGAGGAAGAACAACCATTGGGTTGTTTTTTGATGAACTAACAAAAGGATTGCTAAATACCTTTATGGGCTGGTTATACACACAAACTATTTTCAATTTTAGTCTCAATTAATTTAAAACCTGAGGTTCTCCTTGTTAGAAACATATTGCTACCTATATCTCCAAGTGAAAACTGGTGTCACTACTGCTTGGTTTGATTATAAACTCTATCACCATGCGAAGTTTCATCAAAATCCCAGAATTGTAAACCTGAGGTTCTTTTTGTTAGAAACATATTGCTCTCTGTACCTCCAATTGAAAACTGGAGTTATTACTGCTAGATATCCAGCTGGTTTGACTATAAACTATATCACCATGCGAAATTTCATCAAAATCCCAGAAGAGTAAACCTGAGGTTCTCCTTGTTAAATACATATTGCTATCTGTAACTTCAAGTAAAAACTGGTGTCAATACTGCTTGATATCAAGCTGGTTTGACTATAAACTCTATCACCATGCGAAGTTTTATCAAAATCCCAGAAGAGTAAACCTGAGGTTCTCCTTGCTAGAAACATATTGCTATCTATATCCTCCAAGTAAAAACTGGTGTCACTACTGCTTGATATCAAGCTAATTTGACTATAAACTCTGTCACCATGCAAAGTTTCATCAAAATCACAGAAGAGTAAACGTGAGGTTCTCCTTGTTAGCAACATATTGCTATCTGTACCCCCAAGTGAAAACTGATGTCACTACTACTTGATATCAAGATGATAACGAACCTTGAACTATTAATCTATACCTATAACTACTAGATCCTAAACTTACCTACAAAAGTATACTGAAGCTTTATTTTACTTGGAAAAACCTACTTCTGAAATTTCTCAATTGCCTTTTTATGTAACCCTCGGTGTACAATTTCTTCTAGTCTTTGTAACTAAATCTTTGACCGTTTTTACTTGGTAACATATTGCTATCTATATTTACAAGGGAAAACTGATGTCAGGCAGGCATATCAGGCTGGTTTTGATCCTGGTATCTCTGATTTGAAGTTTATTGCTGTAACTACCAGACCCTAAAATTACCTTAAAAAGAATGCTAAAACTTTAGTTTACTTGATCAAACCTATTTTCCAAACTTCTCTAACAATTGCCATTTTTGTAACCCTCGGTGTACAATGTTTTCTGGTCTTTGCAGCTAAATATTTCACACAGTCTATTACATCAGTGCACGTGTTTGCAAAGTCTCTAAAGACCAATGAAACATGCTTAAATATGTAATAAGTTCCCTCCAGTGGTTGTAATATACCAACACCATTTAGTAGGATTGTCTTCTTCGAATCCTATTTGTATAGAGTCGTGTATAAAATTCGTAATGCTTAATTTACACATCTGCATTCGGGTATAATAAAAGTACACCCTCTGCAACCCATTTAAAAGCAACCCCTAGGAGAGAGGAATGAAAAGAACAATATTATTCACACCCCTAATTTGATTTTTGGTAGGAAAGTTCGTGTGAAACTGATACTAAGATCTGTTTAATGACTTTATTTAGTATTTGGTGGATCTAGACACCCTCGCAAAGGAATTTGAAAGATGGGTTGGTAAATGGATAATTGTATTGAAATTTATGGTACTTTGTCAAAATTATTTGTTAACTAGGACATCTATTATTTAAATGTGTACTTTATTTGGTTGTTTGGGAATTTTGGCTTCAACTAGTGTATTTTTGCAACATTTCACACATAAGGGCTTAAGTTATACTGGTTACATACACACGTCCGAAAGTTCATGCAACTTTCCTCAAAAGGAAATGCCACTTACACCTAGTCAATTTACAAGTAGAATCTAAATACATTTAAATATCCATATGAGGGGAAGAAGATTTTTGCGTAGGGGTCGGTCGGAACTTTAAATTGTATTAAAATTTTGGTAAACACGGATTTTACGGTCGATTAGTTCTGTTTGAAAACATAATATGGGATTTGTATGAGCTGGGTGTATTTGAAACGTTTCGGCTTCATTTATTTATTTGTGGAAGTAAATGGTAATAGAATTTCATACCAAAGAAACTTTTCTATTGATTTCATATTCATTTGCTTTTGGTTTATAATTTTAATTGATTGAAATAAAATTATATTGCATTAGAACCTATAAAGGGATGAGACTCTTGGTAGAAAATCATCGATTTTATAGTAATTGCAAAAAAATCGAAAATGAAAATTTGTATATATATTTAGCTGATGGTCAAATGAATAGTCAAATTTTTGGCACTCATGCAAACATACATTTTTGAATTTCGGTGCCAAGAGATTCAGAGTGACTTGAAACACCTAGAAAATACAATATCAGGTTTTTGGCAAAAACTAAAACTTTTTCTTGGGTAAGTTAATAATATCCATTTCCCTGACACTACAATAGTTATATGAGGCATATGTCTATGCAATTTTACAAGGCACGACACGCACTTTTGACGCATTTTCAAAATTTCTTTACCATTTCATTCATCAAAACATTCATTCATATTTTTTTCTCTGGTACTTTGGCATATGAATAGTATTTCGATTATGAATATTAATATTTTGAAAGGAAAGAAATTACATATTTTTGTGAAAACATATTTCTTTCATGCCTTTGTCCGAGGGCAATCGAGCGGCAAGTTAATCCACATAAGCGTCAACTGGGAAGCAATTACCACGGTGGTTTATAGAATGGTTACATGTTGTTAGGAATATTTTTAGTTGAGGATTTTTTTACTGAAAATTACACACCCATACACACATATATATCCATGCATTTTATTTGATGTAGAACCATATTCTTGAAAATGTTAGCAGCAAAGGGTATGGGCGCTTTGCCATACAGAATCGGCCCCACCCTGGCATTTAAATGTATCTATTTTATAGGTCTATTTCATAAAAACCGATATACCATTTTTCAACTTTGTATCTCACCTTGTGGCCGCGATATCATTGAAAATATGTTTTCAAACTCACTTTTTGGCGTAACCATAAAAGATATCAAGAAAAATATCAAAAGTTATTTATATTGTTTCAACACTAAATAAGGAGAAAATTCTCCAATAAAATAGAAATGTTATGGCAACGCTATGTTACGTCCAATATTTGTATGAATTGTTAGTAAAAGCTGTCAAAAATTTATGTATTTAGGTATTCTGCAGTTAGGTATTTTACACATAAGACATTTTTGGCATTTTTTGCCCCGTACTTTTGGAATGGCTGAACCAGCCTTCGCCAAAAACTAATCAGCACGTCTCTTTATTAATATGAATCGAATGTTTTTTAATTATTCAAATTAGTTTATCCGTATTCTCGAAATCGCCGACGAAAAATTGTATCCGCACATACATACACACGCGCGCGCTCACACACACACATTCATTTTTTCTAAGGTATGCCAGAATGTTCAGAAACCTTTAAAACGTAAAGATATATAAAAAGTTTTATTTTCGATTTTTAGCGATTACTATAACTTACCCTACGGGAAGTTAAAAATTCTTAGAATATAATATGAATATAAATAAATGAATATAATAAATAAATGTTTTATTCAAACTAAATTCTCGATAATTTTGTTTAGTGACTTTATTTTTTGAGATAAAAGAAACCATAATTAGTCTGATTATAGCATATATTTAACTATGTCAATTTACAAATATATTTTATAAACATTTGCTAAATTATATAATATTATTTGTATTATTGTATAATTTGTATTATTGCATAATTTGTATTATTGTATAATTTTAACCATTGATGTTTTTGAAACTATACGCTCCTGGTTGTTTGTATATGCAAATTCCATTCACCAGTGACACAGAACCATTACCACATTTTGATATAAGTGGTCTACCTAAAAATATTAAAATTACTAGTGATAAATGATAAATTATAATTTGGATATACAGGTAACCCCCAGCATAACACGGTACTTCTATAACACGGCTTAAGAATTGAGACCATCCCTCTCATAACACAGTACTTTTGGATTCGCATAACACGGTTTAAGAATTGAAGAAAGTTTTAATAAAATAAGAAATATAGTAAAACCTATGAAAAGCAAACTTCATTTAATCTAAAATTAGTAAAATCGCCGTACAAGAGCTGAATAAATGTAATGAAACTAGTGCTAAAAATAACTAATTTGCTATATATTATTAGAGAGATTGCTTAATTCTTAGGCAATTTTTTAAATAAAATGAGCATAAAAGTTTAAAAAGATTATTTTACATGTGTTAAATATATATTTGCTAAAAGCAAGTAATCGCAAATATAATTCTGTTTGCAAAAAATAATGCACCGATCTGGAGGATGAGGATATCTTGCAAAAAAAGGATTATGTTGGATAGCACTTACTTGTTAATTATGACGAAAAAATCATATAATTCAAGTAATGTTTATTACTTCTTAAAAAATGAATAATTGTAACAACATTTATTATAAAATCATCATATGTAGCGTGTTTTTTTTTAAATTCTTGGAAAAACTTGGAACCCCTCTTTTTGTACAGGTTCTTTGTCTCTTATAACGCGGATTCGAATAACACGCTAGTTTTCTGGAACGTAACTACCGTGTTGTACGGGGGTTATCTGTACTTTTTTATGATCTTTATTTTATACGCTAACGACTTTAATTAATTTAGCAAGTATATATAAAACAATATGTACTATTAGTACATAATGTATAATATACTTAAATCAAAAACTCGTAATAAGGCATTCAATGGAATGTAATTATTTTTTACAAATTTGCTTTAAAATTAATAAGTATTCATTAAACTAGATTTTGATGACCAAATAAATACTAATTTTTTTTCAAACGATGAATTATTTATATATTTTTGTGATCATACACATTTGTTGCAATTACTTTATGAAAATGATACAGTAACATCAAAATACTTCATATACGTATTTTTAGAAAATGATTATAAAATAAATATAGTTAATTTCTTTATCAGAAGATTAAAATGCCTTTTAAACGTTAAATAATGATTATGATTTATATTATTTTATATTATTTATTTCTTATTTAAAATATGAAAACTAAAACAAATATATTAAGTATGGTTATTAAGTGGTGGTATTTTTGCAAATTGTCTTTTATTAAAAAAAGGCTATTTATTAAAAATGTTAATATATTATATTACTAATTATATATTAATTGAAAATTTTAAAATCTTTAGCAAGTACCTCTCTGTCTAAAAATTGATATACAAATTTTAAATATAATACTTGTTTATAATTTTAATACAACATTCATTTCAATTGGTATTGAATCGTCGGACTTGAAAGTATTATAGAGTTTTAAAATATAAAAAAGTTTTAATAATATTAGAATACGGTGTTAAATGTGTGAAAAATAGCTATTTTTATATGTGATTTTTTTCTGAAATAATTAGTTCACTGGTTAGAATTAATTAAAATAATTTGGTAAGTCAATCTTAATAATGATTTTTATATTCGCCAAAACTAAATATATGAAACATAAAAATATAGGTGTACTGGTTCTTATTTGAATTTGCGTGCATATATATAACTAAATTTCTCGAAAATGCACCAGAATTTTATATAATTTTATGAAACACTATTAAATTGCAAAATATTCTTTTTTAATCACTCAATGTTCCTTAATACTAAATTCAAGTCGAAACTAGTATGGCAAAAAATTAAAAAAATTTAGTAATAGTTTTTCTAATTTTATACAATAAATTCTTCATTAATATCATAAAACTATTTATAATATATATATATATATATATATATATATATATATATATATATATATATATATATGTATATATATATATTTAAAATTTAAAAATATTCTAACCTGGATATCCCTGTACGCTGTAAATTATGAAGATGAAATACATCCAAATCGACAAAACAAAAACTAATTCTTTAATCATTTTCCTTATGATTTTTAGTTTCTGAATATATTGTATATAAGTAAAAACTTAATATATTATTCGGAATTAATTTTCTTCCGTACTTCTAGATGATATAATATAATTCTATTTGAAAGCCACAAGAATTTTGTTTACTACCAGAAGTCGTGGCGTATAGTAAAAATTTGTTTATAAAGTCAGAAGCGATAACATTATTATAACAATAGTGCAATTAAATTAAAAAACCTATAAATTAATTTTATGTTTGTATATTTGCAAGAAACCACTTCTGATAACTTGTACAATATACAATTATATTTCAATGGCTCAATAAAAATAATTAAGGCTGATTTTTTGCGTTCTAAATAAATACAATTTGCCTATGAAGGCATTGAGTAATTACAGTGGGTCAAAAAAATTAGATTAAATTGTTTAAATAATGATTAATAAATAAGCTAATGAACTGATTCTGCCGCACAACAGAACAATGTTATGGCAAGGCTATGTAATGAAGATCTTTCCATACTAAATATTGTTAAAAGCCATGTGGTTGTTGTGTAGTCAGGCGTTTTCCTCCGGTTGTCAAATAGAAAACCTAACCTAGAAACCGCACAAATGTCAAAAAAACCATCTGAGATAACAGGGTTTTTCTGACCCAGCTTCATAACATACGAGCGACGTAGCAGTTTATGTGTAAAACGCCTGAATGCACAGCTAATACATGATATTTTGACAGTATTCAGTATCATTCAGTAGCATAATGTATGCGAGTTGGAGCGTAATATGGCCTTGCCATAACATTGGTCTGTTGTGCGGTAGAATTGGGCCATAAATATAAAAGGCATTTTTTCTTATATTATTGCAAGTTAGCAGATTTTTGGAGTTGATTCTTCTGTTGATTTGGATGATCTTGTCTTTCCATGTGGTAATGTTTATATCCTTATATAAACTTTTCAATTCAACATAGGAAAATTTATATTTTTTGTATGAAATCTATATATTATATAATGAATACAATATATTTATTATTAATCTATTTATTGGGCTCCAAGGCGCGCGAAATGTGATTTCAGAGTTTCTTATTGTACGGTTTCCATATTGAATGGTACGCACTCACCGCGTTATAGAAGGGTTGACTGTATATATACATATATATATATATTTGTGTGTGTGTTAAATAAATGCACATCTGCACCTTTGGCACCCCCTTCAATATTTACAAACAGTAATAAAAGATTTCTATACTCATTGTTACAATTAGCCAGTTGAAGGATTCAATATGATGTACCCACACAAAAATATACTTTACTTGCAAACATCCCTTCAGGACATCCCTTAAATTGCACAGCTGAGATATATATTATCTACTGACACTATTTCTGAAATATGTTCCAAATTGAAAATTTTCATTTTTGGTTTTACTAGGAAAAAGTTGTTCACAAAAATCAAAAAAGAAATATGTTTCTATTTGAAATGAGAGATTCATACATGGACAAACGTATAAAAACCTAATAACATAGGAAGAAAGTTGCTACATCAAATTAAAAAAAAAATAAAAACTATTTTAAGATCTATTATAAGGCTTTATACTAATACGTAGAAAAACCTTTATATTGTTTTTCCTATAAAACTTCTACTACTACGCAAAAAATTTTAAATATTATTTTGGATTTCTCTACGTTTCAAGGGTTTTTGAATATTTTGCCATACCTTAGAAAAAATGAATTCGTGTGTGTTTATGTCTGGATACAATTATTCGTCCACGATTTCGAAAACACGGATCAACCAATTTAAATGATTTCAAAACCATTCGATTCGTAATGACGGGGAAGCCTACTGAAGTTTTTAGCCTACCTTAGGTCTAACCATTTCAGAGATACAAAGCAAATGGTTCAAAAGTAGCACTTTTTGAAAAAAATAGATGGACCGAATATCGAAAATGAAAATTGTTGCTTATCTTCACGTTTTAGAGGTTTCTGAACATTTTGGACATACCTCAGAAAAAAATGGATGTGTGTGTGTTTTGTGTGTCCGCAATTTTCGTTCAATTTTTCAAGCACACATGATAGGTAGATGTGCTGATTAATTTTTGGCAAAGGCAGGTCCAACCGCTACGGAGATACGGAGCAAAGAGCGCAAAAAATAGAAATAGAGTTTTTGAGAGTACGGAGTATCCGATTTAAATGATCCAAAAAACATTCAACTTGTAATGATTGGGAGAAGTGGTGATTTGTTTCTGGTAAAGGCAGTATAAATTATATAAAAATGTATCCTATTAGACAATCAGCTAACAGGTTTTATTTTTATAGCGGTAAATGGCACTTTTTACTGAACTCAAGATATACCCGTGTATTTCTATAATTTTTTATCTCCTGCCTGTTTTGAATTTGAATTTATTTATGTAGTAAATGTCCAAACAAGCACCTTTGTGAGTATCAATGAGTTGCCGTTTGATTCAATTCATAAATTTTGCGATGCGTATTATTTGCGATATAAATACAATATCCAGGTCACAATGCGTGTGGCGTTTTGACGACAACAAAGAAAGTTTAATTTTCGACAGTTCTTTTTGTCAAATCAGCCGGCACAAAATATTACTACACTACAATGAATGAAAAGAACTAGAATGCAGAATGGATACAGTTTTGTATATTGAATATACGGGGTGAAATACAAATTGGCTTAAGTAGATCCTTACTTAAAGGCTATGTCACACTTATAGGCCTCGGATAAGGCTTGTTTTGCATCTCGCCTGGAAGACGAAATAATTTGATTCGATTAAAAAACTAATAAATAACTAGTGGGGTGTATTGCATCGTGCTTTAAGGCAAATTGCTGGAACTTCCCGTACCGTAATGAATTGATCGAGGAATATTAAATGTATTAAAATAGATTATTATAAATAAATATTGTAACATTGTCTAATATTTATAAGAATTATATAAACTGAAGTGCAAAGTTGAAATTATTTATTCAAAGTATATTAGAAAAAAAAAGTTTAAACAAAAATTTTTTTTTCCAAAATCAATTATTTTGTTAAGACAAGCAGAAAGTTCTTCGAATTATTTAAATCGGGCGCTTAGTTCTCTCAAAAACTGCCATTTTTTACACATTTAGCTCCGTATCTTCGAAATGGCTGGGCCTGCCTTTGCCAAAAACTAATAATGTGTACACTTCTCCCAATCATTACTAATTGAATGTTTTTTAGAACATTCAAATCGGATGCTCCGTTCTCTCAAAAACTCGATTTCTATTTTCTGCACTCTTTGCTCTTTATCTCCGTGCTGGACCTGCTGGACCTGCCTTTGCCAAAAACTAATCAGCTCATCTCCCTATCAATAGGAATCGAATGTTTTTTGAACCATTCAAATCGGTTGATCCGTGCGCCCGAAAAAGTAGACGAAAAATTGTATCTATATATACACACACATCCATTTTTTCTGAAGTATGCCAAAATGTTCAGAAACCTTCAAAACGTGAAGAAATGTAAAAAATTTTAATTTCGATTTTTGGACGATTTAATAATTTACCCTACGGGAAGTTAATTAACAAAATATGTTATAAAACAATTAAGTAACGTATCATAAAAATTATATTATGGTCTCCCAAACTAAACAACAGTGCTCACAACCAAAAAACTAACAACGAAACTACTTTTGTTATAGATTTTCAAACATTGCTTTTTAAGAATCGAGGTGATGGCTGGTTATACAACTTTTTCCTCTACTTTCGAATATTGTTAAAAAATTCTTAACTTTACTTGTTTTTGAGATATTGGTGGTGGATTTTTTTACCCTTGGGCTTTTAAGCCCCTGTATATAAAAAATTGAATTGGATATCACTACTTGTACTTAATCATTACACTAGTTGTCTAGACTTGTTGTAGGTCCACTGGTGATATATATTATATTATTAACATTTTTGCCAGAAAATCGAATTAGCTATTTTTTTTACGTTTCAAGTTATTCTGAATCGTTTGAGACCAAAATTTGGAATTGCACGAGTTTATGTATTAACAGTCAAATAGATCAATTTTGGCATGAGTTAATTTCAAAATTTATGTTTTCTAATATGACAATTTCGTTGAAAACCGTTAAATCATTAATCAATAAATTTGCCAAAAATAAATTCGCAATATAAATCGCAATTTTTCAAGTCTCTTTATGAGTGTAACCATATGCCACGCACTACAGAAACATATGTCAGATCATTCAGAATGCTTTTGTGTGCGGAATATATTTATGCCAAAAATTGGGCGTATATTTTTGTATATTTTATTGAACTGGGTTATTGTATGTTGTTATGAATGCAGACCACTCGAAAATATAACAGACATGTGGATGGTGAATAAAAAATTTATGGATTGTAGATTTATACCAAGGCAGATAACATTTTACATTCAGCGTTATTTTAAAAAGTCCAGAAAAGATGGCAAAATTCAAGTTTGAAGATAATTTTATCAATAAACTTGATGTAAGTGGTATTTTTCCCTAATGCAAGGTTTAGACGTGGCTGATAAAAAATGAACTTTTTTGCTAAATCTGAACAATTGGCTTGACCGAAAGTTGAGACAAACTAATCAACGTGAGTTCTTGTCGAGATTAATTGAGAAGTGGAAAAATATATTTGCAAATCGTATTTGCTGTATAAAATTTATACTCTTTTGGAAAGTTAAAAAAAAAATCTGATCTAATAAATAATTTTTATTAGGACGTAAAGATCTTTCTTAGTATGCATAGCACTAAAATTTTAAATCAAGACAGATCTATTACAAGAATTAGAAATTCAAGAATATATTTATGAACAAGTATGTTTACTATCAATTTGGCCCTTTATGGCTTAATTTCTATTACCCTCCAAATATGAAGCACCACTGCTATGTCCCCACTATAAAATACCATCGACAAAAGAGGTCGAAAAAACTAATCCTGAACTTTTTATCAATTGTCAAGAACAGCAGTGGACAGGACACATAAAAACTTTTATAATTCCACAACCATAGAAATCAATTCATATATGTATGTACTAACATATATGAAAATCTAGACATGTGTGTAAGGACAAATGGACAGTCAATTTATTTATTTCTTCCTGTGTTGTTGCGTCATCAGAAAATAACATCCGTTTCAGGGCACAAAAAAATCACGATTGAAAAAGACATATAAATGGGGTGACAATCGTATTTTTCTATCTATTTAGAATAGATGTATTAGAAAAAATCGTAAAATACATATTTATCGATTTATTAGGAATACACAAGGTAATATAAAGAAAATATGACTTGTATCAAATCATATTTACTTTAGAAAATGATTGCGCGTAAGGTTCACACGCGATTGAAGTAAAACTTATTTGCTAAAAATCATATGACAATTTTGCATAATGTTTATTAGTAACATGGTAACACTCGTAATGCACATATTTATTAGTGTCAACCATTATACACATTTATATATTGATAAATTATAAATTATATATTTATAATATATAATATTACAAAAATGAAATTAAAGTCATACTTCGAATATTACATGATCGGTTTGTCATTATAATTAGTATTTAGAAATGAACCTTTATTATAGAAATGAAGTAATTGCTGATTAATAAATTCTATAATATTTGTTCAAACAGTGGATTATGTTAAACTACGCTTAAACAAATATTGTTTTCGCAACTTCACTCATCATGTAATTATGTTTGAAGAACTTCATACAATTAAAATTAACATATATTCATTGACTGCTTGTATTTTTTTTTACTTTTTTGCTGGCATTATAATCTCATTCCTTGAACAGTTGTAATATCTGTCTTGCCTAAGAAATATTTTCATTTTATTGACTTCAAAGATTTATAGAAACTACGAATAATATAGAAATAATTTCTAAAGAACAGAGTAAAATATTAAGGAACAGGGTAAAATATTCTTCTGATTCAGGCATTTTTCATTAAATCAAGATTTGTACTAAGATGTAACTTTAAAATGTTTATTGATCTATGCCGATTTTCTTGTTGATATCGGTATGCATACAACGTTGATGCCGGTACGCATACAACGACAGATCTCTATTCACATACGCAACGACTAATCACAATCGACCTGTATAGAATGAGCGAATGACGAATCGAAAGCGAATGATGAATCATTGGCACTCGACTCTTATCTTATCTTATCTTCCGTAACGCACTTCCGTTGCATTTATACAGATTTACATCCTAGTCGCGCCTAAAGAAGTTTTACTTCAACAAATCACATCCTTATTTGCTCTTTTAACTGCACGCAGTAGAACATTATGATTCCTTGCGAAATGTATATATGTATATACTTAACATGTACTTTACTACTAAACTTTAGTTAGAAATTCATAAAAAATGTTATCTGGTGAGTATAGACATAGGGGTTTATGACAATGCGCAAGGGGTTCATTATACAAAAAAATTTGGGAACCCGTGGTTTAAACATACAACCTCAAATTTTGTAGGTTTGTTGTGGATTATGTAGTTGAATAGCCCTGTGCTGTGATTACGAATATTATAAAATATTATTATTTAAACCTATATGGAAGTTCATGCAAATTGCCTTCAGGCAACTTTTTTTTTTCTTATTGAGAATTTTGTGCTCAAAATAATTTTATGTTAAGAAAATCTATGTTTAAATTTTTCTCTAAATTTAATTTTACATTTTGTGTTCTAAATCTTGTATGTAAAATATCATATTTTGAGTTTATGAAAAAGTACTTAAGATATAACACTTAATCTTGATCTCTAACTCCAGTCACTTCTGAAAAAAGGATTTTTTTCATTTGTTTGATCTTCTATTTACATAAGACATTGAATCAATAATTTACAAATTATAATTAATTGAAGAACTACGACCAGTGATGCAACATTTGATACAGTGCTAACAGCACAATTAAAAAAAAATGTTATTAGGAATATTTCTTTAACTCTTTCTTTTGTGAAATTGATCCAACACTTTCCTTTGTAGGCTATTAAGGGATTAAAATCATTAAATTAGTTACGAGTTTGTTATTAGTCATCAATATTAATTTATCTAAAATGAATATTATTTTACATGATATTCACTTAAAATCATCTATTATTTGTTCATGTCCTATCAATAGAGATTTCCTGAATGTTCCTAGGGGTTGAAAATTTGCTACTGGCATCTCTCCCACAAAACTAACTACTGTCAGACACAATAGTTTGAATTGAGTTGGATAAATAAAATTCTGTTTTTTATCTCCATATAAACCTATTCTTGTAAACTTTTACGAATGGAATCTATTTTTTGTGAATACTCAGCATTGCCAAATTATACGGTGATTAAGACGTGTAGAAAAAAGTGTGATATATGGTCGAAATGGTAAATGGATTATATATATATATATATATATATATATATATATATATATTTACATTCGTATATATTCGTATACTTATATTTTTTATAAGTGATGACATGTGTTTTTTTTCTGAAAAACGGAAGAACCTAAAATGATAAATCGAATTTGTAAGCGACAAAAGGTTGATGATTTGTTCAACATAAGGCTAGTGACAAATTCGATAAAAAATTGTATCTTTGAAATTGCAAAATAACATAAGTTAATGTCTAAAAATCAACAATCTAAAAAATTTTCAGATATTGGAACGATGATTTGAAATTTTCTCAACATTGTACAACAACGTTTCGTGTTTTATTGTACAATAATATTTTAAATTTATTTTTATCTCATATATCTATGTAGAATTTAAATAAAATATTGCACATGAAACATATTTTTTTATAATATAAAAATTGCACAATTTACTAATTAAATTAAACAGTCTTATAGTGAGTGTGTTTTTTTTTAGAATCCTATTTAAATTCTTCTTATTTGTTGTTTTTTTTTAATAAAGAAATACATTCTATTTTAAGCCTTGCACAATATTTTTAATTATTTATAATAATATTACATACTTTTACATAATGTTAATATTTTTAGAATTTTTTAATAATGTTTGAACTTTTATTTGATAATATTTTTTTCAATTAACTTTTTGTTCTGCGATTTGTTATATATAAAAAAAAATCAAAAATAACTACCCTCTGATTATAATTACATTTTACGCCATACTATTATGTGTAAATGAGTCCTCAGTAAATGTTTTTTATTCCCTTATTTACATCCGGTATCACACGACCCCACGAGGTCAAAAGGTTGCACGCTTCTGACATTTATTACTACTACGTGAGAATTATTCAAACAGTAAAAAGAAAAATCTGAATAAATATTTAAAAAATGAATGAATGAAATAATGAATAAATTTTTTTCCAATTTCCTTAAAGATTTTATTAAATAGTTAGTAAAACATCTTATTTTCCAATTTATTACCTAATGGTGATTTAAATTAATATTTTATACCCAATCAATGTATAATATTGAACTTGAGAGCATTAATGTAATTCATAAATGCAATTTTACTTTTTGCAGAATTACTTAGAAAGAACATGTTCACTTGAAAACTTTGATCTATGGAATTGACATCACTACTGCTTGATACCAGTTTGCACGCAACGTTTGCAATGTCTAGTCCCTGTTCCATGAACAAGGTAAGCGAACACATTTATATTAAAATTAGTCAATGCGATTTATTCATTTGCATCTGTTATAATCGAGATTATTCGACAGATTTTTTTATTTTTTATATATTTTATCAAGTATGTGTATGATCTAGATAATAGATCAAATAGATGGGGATGCTAACATCAATGTTACCATGTCCACCCTCTCAATAAACATAACAAGTCATTGAATCACTTATGGCCCATAAACTTCACTCAGCATATGAAACTTAAATAAATGACTTGGGCTTTTTTATCAAACTGGATTAAATAGATAGATGAAACACTACCCCCATGCACTTACATATACATACGTATATATATATATATATATATATATATATATATAAGGTTTACAAAGCAAATTGTACCGATTGTAATTGTTGTTACATTGGAGAAAGTTCACAATATATTTACAAGAATCAACATACCTGTAATATTTCACAAAAAATCCTAATCAATATAAGACTATGTTTTCGGAACATATTATTAGTTTAAACCATACTTAATACCAAGAAGCCTATTAGTTTATATAAAGAAGCCTATTATTTCATATTAAAATTTATATATTTTATTTAAATTTCATCCTCAAATATTTGCAAAAAGACAGTTTGCCTTATATTTGGATTTTTGTTCTACAAGACAAACACATATATAAAAAAAATTTCAATTACCAGGATTGCCAGAATATTGCATTATCAATCCATCATCAAACCGACAATATCATTTTACAACCCCTGTGTTTCCATCAGACCAGTGAACTCTTTCGCAGAGTTCATTTTATCGATTTAAAAATAAAATTTATCTATGAAACTATTTGGTGGTTTTAAGGGAAGTGAGTTTGAAATTTATGTCGTTGGATGCAGAACGAAATACATTTTATATTTGTAGGGGTTGCATTTTTAAGTCATGGTATCATTTGTGGAAGAAGAATAAATGAAAGTTTTGCTGGTTTACAGAAAAATGAAACTGCTAATGGTTGTTTTATAGCTTTGAATTGGAGCATACTAAAATTCCACAAAGAACTAAATTTCTTTCTTAATTTTTTATAAACCATAAATTTTTTACTTTTCTTCTAGTTCATAAAATATTTCTAAGAAAGAATTCTTACAGAATTACATATATAAATAAACCAAAAATAATATTATCCGAGTTAATACTATTTTGATACCGGTTCACAATGTGAAAAAGTGTATTGACGTAAAGTACATACATGGCTGAACATGCGCACACAATGACATTAGGTTTAATGTCATGTTCCTTTGACATAAAAGATGTTAAATCAAGCGAAAACACATTTTTTTCATGCATTTTCTTTTGTCGAAGCAAAAAAAAAACATGAACCAATTATGTAATGTGTTCAATATTATTTTTGCACAATATAAGAAAGGTGTTTACCAAATACAACTCGTGGCATTATTCTTTGCCGAATTGAGCTGTGATAAAACATACCTTATATATATATATATATATATATATATATATATATACTAGATGACCCGACAGACGTTGTCCTAAACCCGCGTCTACAAAGGTTACAAATTTTTTTAATACGTATCCTATACTTTTTAATATCTTATCTAATGTACTGCCTCTATGATTCATTTATGATCTTAGCATAAGTAGTATAAGAAATACAAAAAAATATAATATAGTATCCGCAGTAAAAGAACAATATCACACTTGATTTTACCACACAACATAATTGCTTCAATAATTTAGTCTATAATTTTCATAAACTCGTACGATATATTAGTTGTTTTTTAGCAATTATAATTTCTAAAGTACATTTTTCTTACTAATGAGAAATTTAATAAACATAATTGTTTATATTCAAAACTTACGTGAATTAATTTGTGAAATCCAGTTCATATGAGCACTCTTCAATCTAATATCAACTTGCTAAATATTCCATGTCCAATGCCAAACAAATGATTTTTTGATACATAAAACAAAATTCTAAATCATTTTTTTAATAAGTGAAATATTCTTTTGTATTGTTAACTAATTTAGTAAGTAAACCAAAATGCAAGATGCATAAGTTTAAAAAATAATGTATATGCAATTTTGAACTTATTATGTTATTTGTTAAACTGAATTATATAATTTCATCTGCCAAACATATAGTGTTGACTGTATCTTATATTATTTTATTTTTCGGGCACATCTCAGCTGCTTTTCGGCAATAATAATGCAAACACATTACATTTTTCTTCTATATTATATTTTAATATTATCTAAGCTCATAATTTCAGCTAAATACAAATTTCAAGTGAATTGACATTTCTAGCAGATGACAGTTCAAATGTTTTCAATGATAAAATGTCAAACAATGATAAGTAGTTTTTTTGTAATTTTTGCCATCTATTTCTACAACATTACTATAGTTTTATCTTTCATTAAATCTTATAAATTTTCTTTGACAAACTATAAAAGAATTATCAAAATCCGAATAACCGTTTTGGAGAAATATCAAATCATACACCCGTACAGAAAAATTTTATATATATATAATATATATAATAAATATAGGATAGGATGGGGTACAAAGGTCTAATTTGATTTGAGCAAATATCTTGTGAATTATATCACAACAAATAACACATATCAAATAAACAATTATCTGACTATGTTCAGTAAAACTCCTAACTAATTCATCACTATAAAAGTTTTTTTTTGCTTTCAAAAATTTGTCACCTGGTCCTTTGTACCCTATGGAGTACTACAAGGAGTGCTTAAAAAAAGAATTTTACTGGACATGCTTGAGAAAAGAAAATGAAACTAGATCGGACCCATATGGAAATAAAAAACCCAGAACACTAAAACATAGTTGTAGAAGTATTGATGATGAAAGATACTTTGTATTCAACTCCATATATAGAAGAATAATAAGTGCTGCATAGAATCAATTGAATATTTTCTGTCAATAATGGGGAATGATTAGACCCTTTTGGAATAGCTTATTGTATTTGATTTATTAGCTATTCCAAGGTTTCTGGAAAATTGAGTATATTATATAAAGAAAACAATTGAGGTTGCCTGGTTTGAAGGCAGCCCAGTCGCATTGCTGCTTGAAGTCTGGAACTCTCAGCCCACTCGGAATTGGATACTGAGGAAGGAATTGACTCCAAAACTCAAAAGAAACACTGGTTGACAAATAATAGAAGAATTTATTCTCATGGAATATAGATACTACATACGAAAACGAACATCACACTAAAAACAAGTCAACATCACGTGGACCTCTCCATAGCTTTCAAACCATACCAGCTCAAATCCCACCTGGTATCAAGCCGTAGTGATACAAACTTTGGATAGATATCTTTGAATATTTGATAAAATAAAACTCAAAAACTTTGTTAAAAAATCCGTGGATAGATATCTTATATATATATATATATATATATATATATATATATATATAAATATATACATATATATATATATATATATACATATATCTTTTACTCGTCTCCACGGATCCTAAACTAAATCCGGTGTCATAATCCTAAAGGGATCAATTCGGCGATTCGCCGGTGAGTCCTTTTCAATGTGATCCTCGGCAGGAAATTAAGCGTAAAACCATTTTCTAAAAACATCAGTTTAGTTCGATCTCTCCTATCCAGTATTGGCTTATTTTTCGAAGCCAGCTAAATACCGAACTAAATAAACGGTATATACATAAAGCCAGATCAATTGTTGAATACCAAATGAATTCTTGCGTGCTCCGACAAAAGAATAACTTCTAAGGGATTATGACACCTTCACATAATATTACTCTGTTTGCAAATTGATTTAGGTTAGTTTTTGGCAGTGGTTCCCAAAATAAGATAACATATGATTCCAAAACTATAACAAATTTTATCAAAACATATTTATTTAAATTTTGATCGAGAACTGAAGGAAAAACTTTTCGCAATTCATTAGGAGTCAAAGGTGTAAAACCTTATCACAAGGCATATCCTGATCATTTCATCTTCTCCTCGATACTCCGATTTATGAAGAATGGTTTTCGCTCCACAAAACGTCCTCGATGTATACTTTATCCTAGAACATATTATATACGTATATAATATGTATCCTTTTGTGGCAAGGATATGATGAGATATGAATTCGCGGTCTATAATTCCTATTGGAGCGTGTTACATATTGAACGGGACCGGTCAAGTCGAAACCAACAGATAACCCCATGATAATGCTCATGTAGAGAGACTAAATTCATATATTCTCTACTTATATATAGAGGTATATAATATATATAGAAAGAGATTTTTAGCCCGACTGCAAAGTCTCTCAAATATTTTAAATGAGACAGGTATTTTTTAAAAAACAATACATATCTACTCAATTCTACAACGAATTCTACACACTATGATTTGAGTTCCAGATAATTAGTAAAAAAATACAATGATAATATATTTTTTTAAATATTTATTTAACATCAATAAAAATAATACAATTTTCATAAGCTGTTTGGCAAATGAAAAGAAATACATAATACATACAAAAAAAACCTACACATATATATATATTTACACATTCACGTTAGCATACGAGTATATTTCATTGCCTAATATAATTTAATAACTTCCGATATGTGTAAATAATCGACCTAATCAATAAAAAATAAATTAATTTATGAGTTTATTGAAAGTATTCCCAGTGGATTTATTACACATCATTGAAAACAAACGAACACGTTAACTCGTAGTATTTTCTAAAAGCAAATTTTCACAAATCAATAATTTTTATAATTAAACCAGCTTTCGTAGGACTTCAATGGTTTAGTATGTTCATTAAGACCAAGTACTCTATCGTTATACCAAGTAAATCGTCTAATTTTAATTTTAACAAACGTCGAAAAATACTCATTTTCTCAAACTTTGATGATTTTTTTAAATTAAACTACTTGTCGTAAGACCGTATTATTTCAGTAAGTTCTATAAGACCATGATATATATCGCCACAAAAAGTTCCATAAAATCGGCTTAAATTTTTTTCATTAGTTAATTACAAGAAAACGGCTCGGTAGATTTTCACTTAAAACTAATCAGTATCATTCCCAACTAATATATTTCGAACAGTTTTTGATTTTTTAAAATAAATTCGGTAGTATGAGCTTAAATGTGAACGAAAAGGTTAACACTTTTTCCCAAATTACAAAAAAAACGGCTTGGCAGATCGTCGCACAAAACTGACAAACGATAGTCCCCATTGAGATACATTAAATGGCTTTTAAATTTCTGAAATCGATTCAGGCGTTTTTGAGCAAACGTCGATGAAAGGTTTAATTTTGGCAAATGCCGAAAAAACGAATTTTCTGCAAACTGAAGAACTTTTAAAATTTAACGGCTTGTCGGCAGTAATATTTTAGTATGATCTATAAGACTATAGCATCTATCGTCAAAAAAAATCATGAAAATAGTCGAAAAAAAAGTTTTAACAATTTATTACAAGAAAACGGCCTGGCCGATCTTTACCAAATACTAATCAGCACGATTCCCAACTAATATCTTTCAATCAGTTTTTGAGTTTTCGAATTCTGAATCGATTTTTTGAAAAATGGATTCAGAATTGCGGGCTGAAACGTGGACGAAACATTTTTCACTTTTCTGTGATTTACAAAGAAACGGCTCGGCCGATCATAGCACAACTCTGAGAATTGCTAGTCCTCATCGAGGTGCATCGAATGGCTTAAAATTGTTGAAGTCGGTTCAGCCGTTTATGAGAATATGTCGATTTACGGCAAAAAGTCTGTTCACACACACACACACACACACACATTTTCCAAATTTAGTCTCATTCGATTCAGAATGGCTTGAAACGTCGAGAAAACATAAAATTAGCGAATCCGATTTTTTTATGAAAACATGAACTTCTCTTCCGGGAAGTTAAAAATAACCCCATATTTGCTAAGGCATTTATCTCAAAATCAAATTCAAGATCAAATGTTTTCTATTCGCACAACCATAATGAGCAACAAAAACATAAAATAAAATGCTACTTAATAACATTTAAAATAGGTCGTTGGAGTTCGTTTTTAATTCTTTTGTTAAAAATATGATCTAACAACTTTCTTCCTCGGATATTAAGATGTTCAGTCATTATGAGGTATTAAGGTGTTCTCTTTATACTTAAGTCTCTTATATACTCCTTAATGAAAGTTAAACGAAAACGAATGATTTTTCCCATTCCATATGTCTCCCAAAATCATAATTTAAAGTGCGATTATAAAAATACAAACGGATGCTCAAAATTAATCCAAACTCGACTATCTACTACTTTCTCGTGCGACCTTAAAAAAGTTTTAGGACCCCATAGAGTGCTAAGCTGAACGGTTCATTTAGTGCCCGTGCGATTTAGCCAATGTCATAAAGAGATATCTCTGAATCTCTTTATATGAAGCTGTGATATGACATTCTATTATGATTTATACCCGCTGGTCCAACAAATGAGGGCGGATTCACCCTCGGGGTGTTAATGGTCATTCCGAGCAAAAAACTTGCGAATCACCCGCGCCTGATCCTGATAAGGACCATCTTGGAGAGGAGAGTTATGAAATATTTAGAGGAGGGAAAATTAAATATAACGGAAATTTTTAGTCTTTTTGAGGCTATTTAATTTATTCATGTTTTTGTTTATTAAAACTACTGGTTTGTGTCTTATGTCTAATTATTTGAACAACGTTAGCTGGTGGTATAAAATAATTTGCTGCAACTTTCTGGTTCTACTCCGGGTTTTTCTTTCGGGTAAATGTTAGATGAAAATTTGACGAATTGAACAAATGAAATCTAAGCAATATGACTTTGAAAAATAAGGTGAAATATTTCTAATATAAAAACATAAAATAAAATAAATCCAAATTAGAAGTTTTGCATACACTATCAGCATATATTTATTAATATAAATTAATATAGAAAGTCATTAATATAAAATAATATAGAAACTAATGGTGTATGGCAATGAAAAATTCGAAAAATATTAAATATCATAAATACAATATTAAAAATCATATTTCAAGTATCTAAAGTGAGCTTTAAATTTTAGCTAGAATTAAAAATAAAATCTGAACTATTTTTGGAGCAAACTTGCTCCAAGTTAGATTAAGTGTGCCATGATTTTGGCAATACAAAAACAAAAGTATGTGTAGAAAATGATATTATAGATCGATGTCTAATAAATCATTGTAAGTTAGTCAATTATTGAGTTTTAATTAAATATACTTTAGTATTTATGGAATGCGCTCCAATTTTCGATATTCAAAAAAAATATTTTTGGAAATGAAACAAAAATTTAAAAAAAAATTAATTTCCCGTAAGGTAAATTATAGTAATCGCATAAAAATCAAAATCAAAATATTTATATATCTTTATCTTAACACACTTTCGGCGGATAGGATTTCGGGCTAACTTGTACCCGTAGCGGGGTTTTCACAACGGTGCGAATGCGTAAGCATGGCATGAAAGCACAGTCTTTTACTTACAATACTTACTGCCTAAATTCATACGCAGTAGTAAATACTATAATATTAAGTTATTATGAGGTAAAACTATCAATACTGAAGGTAAAACATTTGCAAATAAAGTTGAATATTATTACGCAATGATACATATGTTTAGTGTTTAGACAATGAAATGAAAAATGTAATTAATTCTAAAAATTTAAAACAAAATGCACAGAAAAATTTTCTATACGTTTTCTTACGTAATTACTCACAAGTTTAGTCTCTGAAATACAAAAATAAATTTAATCATAAAAATCAATTAATCAAAATACACAGAAAAGTTTGTTATAGGTAGGTTTTTTACACGAGTATACACTACACATTTTTACGCAATAAGTTTAGAATTGAAGAAATCATTTGGACTATTCTTTTTGAAGAATTGTAACAAAACTTCTTGGCGTCTTCTTTGTCTCTCCTTTTTTAAGTTTCAAATTCTTAAGTTCTTCAGGAAGGCCCCTGTTTGTTCTTATAGTCCCACAAATCCTAGTTTTATTTTGTAGTAATAATAAACTTTTATTTAAACTATTATAAAAATTGTCCATGTATACATGATGCCACAAATTTAAATAAGGTTCTAATATATCTAATATAGTTGTCTGTAAACTATTGCCATTTCCATAGTAAATTTTTAAATTGCATATGTAGCCTGACTTTGCTTCGCAAGCCATTCTAATCAGAATACCATATTTTACTATTTTTGCTTAAATGCTTGTTTTAAATATGATAAATATTTTTAATTAGATTAGATTTTAAATATAAATTTGAAGATTTATTTAGGTAATAGGAAGTAACAGGTTATTAAATACATTTAATTCCGTTGAATTCTTTCAAATAAAAGAAATTGGATAATAAAATACGAGAAATATGATATCATACATTTTCAAATTACCTGTAATCCAAGCACAATTAAAAAACATTGCGAAAATTCGTCATTCAGCAGTAAATTAATGAATTAGTTTTATTACTCGCCGGATACTGTATTTGATAAAATTACCTGTTGCCAGGTACGTAAATTAGACAAAGTAATTCCATTCTCCAATCATATACAATCTAGAGTTTTACGTTGAAAATTTGATTATTTTTAATATTGTACGAAATTAATTTTTATTGTGTATAAATTAGTGACAAACCTAATAGTTAATTACATAAATAATAATATGATTTTATAAGCTACGTTCGATTGCTTGTAAAAATGTAATAGCTTAGTTTTAACATTGTTTTTGAATTTTAAATTATATGAATTATCGAAACGCAATAAATACAAAGATAGCAAAATATTTATGTATCATATACGTATTTACGTATCGAAAATAATTTTGAAGAATAAATTATAATTTTATTATAGTTTTATAATAAATATAAAACTAGCGTGCAACCGCTCATAGTGAGAATTTCGTTCGCTCTTCGTATCTCTAGCGTGTCCTACCGAGTACCCGAAAATACCCGCACCCGCAGTTGAATGCAATCCTAAAATCGAGTACCAGTACCCGCAACCGCCGAAGTGTGTTAATAAATAAATACCTTAGAAAAAAATGGATTTATTGTGTATGTGTTTGTGTGTGTATGTGTGTGTGTGCGGAATACAAATTTTGTCGACGATTTGGGAAGACCGATCAACCGATTTGAATAATTCAAAAACATTCGATTCGTATTGATAAGGAGAACGTCTTTTAGCTTTTGCGAAGACAGTCTAGCCGTTGTTTTTTCCGAAACATACATTTTACTTGTATTGACAAGATGAAAAACTGTTAAATTTTTGGGAAGGCAGGTCCAGCGTTCTGGACTCTCAAATTTAAAAAATAAGTTTTAAATAATGTCATTTAGGCAAAAGTCCATAATGTCTAGTCTAGAGTAGTCTTAGATAATCTAAGTGGAGATTATGTCTGTGAAGTAAAGCGATAAATACAGTATAAAACATTACAAGTGGATTTTTCATTGGAACCAGAAGTTTTTCTCTTCCAGCGAATACCTTATTGAAAGGACCCATTAATCTGAAGAGAACTCGCATCAAACCAGTCGATCATATTATTCCTACTGCTCGACCCAAGGCATCAGGAAAGGTTGGACGGACATTATTACCATATCGCATAAAGAAGCTACTACAGTAACCAATATCCAGGACTGTGGATCTTACAACAAAAGGACCTCCAACCCATACCCGAACCATACTATTAACACCATTATCTCATTTCAATATATACATATATATATACATATATGTATATACATATGTATATACATATACGAGTATATACATATATGTATATATATACATATATATATATATATATCTATAAATATATCTATATATAATATATATGTATATATATATATATGTATGTATGTGTTTTTGTTTGTTTTTTAATTACTGGATGGATGCCCAAGAAACAATTTTATTATATTATTTCACCATCTGAAGAAAAACCTCTCGCTTTATATATATATATATATATATATATAATATATATATATATATATATATATTATATGAAGTGTATATTTGATAATATACATATACACACTTATAATAAACATATCGGTAATGATTCAAGATGGCACCAAGTAAACGTAGTTGTAAATAATGCTCCGAGCAAATAAGTGAAAATGTATCTGTATGTACAATGTGCAATTTGTGAAAAGTGGGTGCATGCTAATGTACTAATTTAAGCTCAAGGGAATTAAAAAATAGCCTTGGACATAAAGAAAAACGGTAATGAGTGGAAATGTAGCCAGTGCAAAAGTGAGGTTAGCGTCGTCGTGGCAGATGATGTCCTAGATTTTGAAGGCGAAAACACCACAATGAATGTGATAGAAAAAATGTTTCAAAAATATTTTTTGCCTTTCAAAAATGAAATAGAAGATAATCTCACTGCGATAAAAACTGAGCTCAACAAAATAAACCAACAAAAACATCTGTCACAAAACTGTGTAAAAAGTTGGAACACAGGTGACATCTGTTGAGTCGAAAGTGCATCAACTGGAAGAGAATTTTCTAAGTGCAGATGACATGTTTGGAGAAATTACGATCGCAGAAGGCGTGAAAAAAAAGTAATAGTTTTTAACATCACCGAATAAAAAAGAGCAATAGTGAGGAAAGGTTAAATGGTGACCAAACAAATCAAATAAAATACTCCCGAATGATCTGCAAATTACTGTCAACGATTTCAAAATCCAGCGGCTAGGCAAGCCCGTGGAAGGGAGAAATAGACCAATTGTTATAGAGACCCCTTCAACTTCTATTGCAACTAAACTTGTGAGATCTGAGTTTCCTGATAATATAAGCTTTAAACACAATATGACTCCTAGACAACTAAGTCATCTCAAGAATTTGCGCAATGAATTGAACAAAGCGATAGACAATGGCGAAACGGATAAACGATTAAATATATTAACGTTGTGCCTAGAATAATAAAAAAGCCTACATTTTGTGCGTAAATCAAAGAATAACAAAATAATATCTTAGTATATACTACCAAAACACAAAAGGACTCAGAACAAAGTTAACAACATTTCTTACAATAACTTCGAGCAGTTTATACGATATCATATGTATTACAAAATCTTGGCTTAAATCCAGTATAGCTGACGGAGAAATTATGATGAAACTTATAAAATATATAGATGCGATCGAGATGGCATTAATAATAAAAGTGAAAGGGGTGAAGGTGTTTTTATTGCAGTGAAAAGAAACATAACGAGTGAGCTACTAACACTACATAATAACAAAACCGAACAAGTATATGTCAAAATAAGGGTTTAAATCAAGACATATATTAGCGAAAAACACTCAAAATGTAAATGCTACTGCTAGGAGACTTTAATTTACCAAGTAGTATTCAACAAACTGAGTGTCACAGGCTGATTTACGATGAATTTGCTGGCTCTAAACTGCCAACAAGTAAATCATATCCCAAACTGTAAGGATAAGTTTCTAGATCTCTGTTTTAGTAACATGAATGCTTCAATAAATAGAGCAATAGCAATAATAGAAGAAGACAAATATCACCCAGCATTAACCATTATCATAAATAACAAACTGCTATGGAAACTAATTACTCAAAGCCCATTGATCTATTCAACAAAGCAGACTACCTTGGATTAAACGATTATTTCTACAGAATAAACTGGATTGATATATTTAAACTAAGCAATTTAGACAATAAGTGAACAAATTATATGATATAATTCAAAGAGGTCTAAAACTGTTTGTTCCAGCAATCATCCAAACAGATTAAATACCCCAAATGGTTTGCAAAAGATTTGATTAGGAAATATTAAGCTTAAAAAAGTAGCGCACTCTAAATACAAAAAATATAGCTCAGACAAGATTTATACTGAATAGCATACTACGATCCAAATGTAAAAAACTAAGCAAAATATGTTACACTGACTATATAAGAAGAGTGGAGAATGCTCGTAGTTACACCAATGACTTCTGGAATTTCGTGAAAACAAAAAACCTAACGATTGCAGTATTCCCAATAGTATGTCATGGACGAAACCAGCCCACAACGGTGACAGCATCAGTACCTATTTGGATTATTTTTCAGAAATATATATGCTTCGAAAACAGATAGCAGAATAGTACACAAATATGTAAACATAGGTCACAGGACACTCCGATGCCAATCTATCTTATCTTACGTGAACTACTACGATGAACTAATGCAGATTATGCTTGAACTGAATATCAAAAGGGTGCTGGACCTGATGGCTTGCCCAACATGTTTCTCAAAAATTGTTCAGCTAGTCTTTGTGAACCAATCACGCAATATATTCAGGAATCATTAGAAACAGGAATCTTCCCAACTGCTTAGAAAATGGCTTTTATTACACCCATACACAAGTCCGGTTCTAAATCAATAACGACAATTACAGACCAATTTGCATTCGATCTTCAATTTCAAAATTATTCGAAAAAACTGTACTCCAAAAATTGACTTGTCTTTTAAAAATATAATCTCTACCAGACAGCATGGTTTTGTAGGCGGGCGATCACAGCAACAAATTTGGTTCTGTACCAGATTATATCATCATCATAACTTCGGATTGGATGTACACGCAATTTACACCGATTTCAGCAAGGCCTTCGATACGGTAGACCATGACATATTAATACACAAACTGCGCCAGTACGGTGTTAGGGTAAAGCTCTGGAGTGGTTCACATCTTACTTGACTGGCAGGAATTTCAAGTAAAATAGATGAACATGTTTCTGAGGAATATGATGCCATATCGGGTGTACCACAAGGATCGCATTTAGGACCATTTTTTGTTTGTAATTTTTATATAATGACATCGGAATAGACTTCAGTCCGAATTTCTGCTTCACGCGGATGATCTAAAAATTTATAAAAGAATTTAAGTGAGAGCGATGTTACAATACTACACAAACAAATATCGCGAGACTGAATACATGGTGTCAAATTAACAAGTTAAATTTAAACTTCAAGAAATGTGCCGTAATGACCTTCTCTAGATCCACAATTTTTGTCCTTACCAACACTACTTCTGGGTAATCAAAAATTATTGAAGTAATGACAATAAAAGATCTAGGAGTCATTATGGATAACAACTCTGCTTCACTGAACACATAGACAACTCACTCTAAAAGCCTATCGTACACTCAGCTTCATA